>NC_053124.1:879702-1182202 GCF_010015445.1 Perca fluviatilis | reverse complement strand
CACAACCACAACCTTTCTTGAACCCTAACCATATTTTATTGGACATGCACAGATATTGTAGAAACATGAATTTAATAAAAGTTTAAATTGAACTGAAAAACACATTTTAAGAACATTATCCCTGAATGTAATCCAGGGATTTTACGGTCGGTCGATAGCAATGTTCGGTCTGGCAATTGGGTGAGGGACCATATTAGTCATTTTGTATATTTAAACTAATTCATTCTGAGTCACATATTTATTCAGTGCTGATGGTTTTCTAAACCAGATGCAATGCTAATTGATTAAAAAAGGCTGCACTGCATTTTCATACAAAATATGAAATGTCACTGACAATACTGTACAATCACACATTTTTGAAGTTGATATCCAGATGGATTAGTGAAATAAATGGAAGAACCACTGCTGCCTGCAAAGTTGAAAACATACTATATATTATTGAAATATTATATTTTATAAAATGGTTAGCAAGAATGTATAGTACTTGTATAGGTGAAGCAGACACTTTCACATAGGACACTTTTCTTACACTCTTTTCTTAAATTCAACATGCGTAATGAGGCGTGCCATTTCGATTCACTCCATTCATTCAGATGGACATCATGTTCATGTTAGCAAATGTCTGTTCGGGAGAGGTATTATTTAGTTTAGTTTTGCAGGGGCTCAGGTGGTAGAGCGGTTGCCAACCAATTGGAAGGTTGGTGGTTCGATCCCTGGCCCTGCAGTCCTATGTCAAAAGTGTCCTTGGGCAAGACACTGAACTGTGAATTGGAGTGTTAATGTGTGTGAATGTTTATCTGATGAGGAGGTGGCACCTTGTACAGCAGCCTCGGCCACTAGTGTATGAATGAGTGTGAATGGTTCCTGTATTATGTTACGCTTATGGTTCAGGAATGGTTAGGGGAAAATAAACTGTCGGATTGTGTTGTTCACACAACTTCCTAAATTGTCACTGGACGTAAATCATGAGGTGCGGAATCATTCAATATGAATGTGATTCCAAGGGTAACTGGGCTGGTATAAACTGGTTTCATGCAGCACTCATGAGGTTAGCGGACTGTTCTAAATACTTAAATTCATAATAGTCTTCCCCTTAATGATTGTGAAAATCTAACACTGGCCAGACACTGAGTACAGAGACAGCTCTCATCTGAGGGCAGTTTGGCCTTGCTAGTGTCAGAATGTATGTAATAAAAGGTGGAATAAAAATGCAGACGCTATTGAGTGCTTTGACTAATGCTTTGGAATGGGACAGGAAATATGAGTCTGACTGCATTTCAAGGGCACTATAGAGCATCAGTGAGGCACAGAGTTAGAACTGAGCCACTGAGTTGTGTCAGTGTCACAGAATGAGAACCATTCACAAGAGTGATGTGTCGCCTTCCAACCACTACCAGAAAGGGAAGAAAGACAACATTTCTTACTTCTCAATCAAACACCTGCTCTCCTTTCTCTTTTCAGTACCAGATCGTCTCTCATTGATGGAGTATAATCAGGAGGTCAAGTTGCTAATTTTCCAAGCACACCTTTTGGTGCCCATTCATTGCTGGGAGAGAAAATTACAGGGTAGCCGTTTCCTAATAGCTTCCCATTGGGCTGTAAAAAGGAGGAGCAAGATATAAAGACAAGAGAGAGAGGAAGAGGATGATTGCCCAGCTGAGTGACGCTGGCGTGCGGTGGCATGAATATGTTTGGCTGGCTCTGCTCCATCGCCGATTGTGAGGGCAGATGTTGCTGCAGGCCCTGAGGCGTGGCTGTGACGCGGTGGCAGCAGGTTTGCCGTGGCTGCTGCCCAACCAGCTGCCATTTGAAGTGTCACTCCACGCGAGGGATAGGAGTCAAACTGGGCTTGACCAGAAGGGCCGAGGGCATGCTTCACGCCATGTGTGGCGACAAAAGTCTGCAGTCACAGTCGAGGCTGCCAGTGCTTTTCAGGAGGATGTGGAGGGTGGGCGGGCTGAGGGGGAGCTGACAGAGACAAATGGCTGAGCGGAGCGTTGGTCACAGGATGCAGCTGCTGCACATCAATTGCTTCCTCATCACAATTAGAATGACTGCCGGTTTCACTGTCGAGTAGCGGGGACGGAAACTCAAGCTTCCATTTGGCTTATTGAAGGGTGTAAATCAAGTCTTCAAGTGAAAGACAGCCACAGATCTGAGACTTATTTTTGGTGAAAACTTTCAGAACTTTACTTGGGTAGAGTCGACTATAGAGATATAGATATAAGTCCACTCAACCCTATTGATAATCATTGCACTTATGTGGAATTTGCCTTTGTAAAGGTGCATACATAAACAAACAAACATATTAAACATGAATATGAAAAAAACAATAAATACAGAAAAACAAATATATACATACAAAATAACTGTTGCATGAGAAAAAAGACACTGAATGGGTTGAGTGCAAAATTGCAAATGTGACTATATAGCAATGGGCAACCTCAAAGTAAATATCAATTTGTTTTCCCACACACTGCAGATTGTTTTTGTCCTGCATCTATTTTCTTTAAATATTTCCATTTAGGAGATTTGCGTATCAGCTTTTTCTCCGCATAGACCGTATTGCTGAGATTTGGGAATGTGTATAAGGGATTCGATTTGTATTGAATGATTGTGCACCTCATGATTTACGTCAAATACCAATGTAGGACAGAGTGTGAAGTCCTGGAATGTAAATACATTTACTCAAGTACTGGATTTAAGTACAATTTTAAGGTACTTTACTTACTCATTTCTAAGTTGAAATGTGTTGTACTATTAACACCCTCTCCCCTGCCCCCTTAACACGCAATTGAATGCGGGACAAAGCAGAAGCTTTGGCTGTCTGAGAGATATCAGCCAACTCGTCGGTAATAAAAATTGGCTACCTAAACCATAGGGAGTTTATTTTCAAAACAACATTAAAAAATAAATAAATGAAATAACAGCAGTGTGTACAATCTGCAATGTAACACTGACTGAGATACAGCTGGGACCACCCCATATTTGTATCGCCACTTAGAAAGGTAAGTTCAAGTTTAAGTGACGCTAGCAAAGCTAGCTAGCTAACATTATCAATATGCCTCTCCAACAAAACTCTTCCGAAATCTCTTCACCACTGTTAAACTGTAAAACAAGCTGTGTGTGAGATTACTACTATATCACATTACCTCACTCATTACAATATTGCACTATTATGCTACTTGCACACTGGTTACTTCATATTCAATATTACACATATTTTATTTTGTATGTAAATTTTATTCTACACTTGTATATACATGTACATTTTTTTCATCCTTCTAAGTGTATATATATATTTATTTATTTATTTTCAGTAGAGGTTCTTTGCTATCTTATTTTAGCTATCTTATCTTATTTATTATTTCTATTATATTTCTTGTATTTGCTGTATGTGTGTGAGTGAGTATGTGTGTATATCCTTGTAACTTACTGATTGTAGAAAAGTAATTTCCCAATTTGGGATTAACAAAGTCCATCTATCTATCTATCTATCTATCTATCTATCTATATCTATCTATCTATCTATCTATCTAATATTATCTCTATATATACAGTATGTTTCAGCTGTTTGTCAGTGTTTGTGGTCTGGTCTTGGTCTTGGTCTTGACCTGGTCTCAACCACTCAAAGTCTTGGTCTTGTCTCGGTCTCGATACACTCTGGTCATGGTGATGACTTGGTCTCGGTTTAGGTGGTCTTGACTACAACACTGCCTGTTTGCTCTTCTAATTGTTGGTATTTCTTGCCCTGTTGGACTTGTTTGTTAGGGATTTCACAGTGTTTCAAGGTCTCAGCACTTGTTACGTGTTACTTCTTACTTTCTGCAATGATGGACACTGACACAAGTAAAACTCAGGTTGTAGTTAACCAGAATTATGCTTTGAAGATGATAGAATGCTTGAAAAAAAATAAACCAAATTAAAGCTTCACTAAAAGATAGACTTATTTGAGATACTATTGAGGCATTAGTGCATTGTTTCAAAGGTGGACAGTATAGAAGTGACAGGAAGTGAGGGAAGAGAGTGAAAGGCATGCAACAAAGGTCATCAGCTTGAAGGATGTAGTCACAGTATGGTATACATCTTAGGCCACTGTGAAGCCTCAGACAGCTAGAGTTCTTTGTACAAATCTAGCATCAAAATGAATCTGATCATGCACAAACAAGGCTGGCTGTGCATTCCCTCTGTTGTCCGTAATGAAAATCTGTTTCAGGGAAGGATCCTTTTTCCAGCCACACGAAGAACAAATCTGAGAATTTGAAAGGGAAATAAAAACTCTATAGTTAAGATCTGGACTAAACAACATCACATCTTTTGCTTCTCTTGTTCCTCCTGTTTCTTTTGCTATAAATCATCAAAGACCTTGCTGGTAAACAGTGTGTTAGTTCATGGAACGGATGGTTCTCACCACCAGCTGGGGCAGTAAAAAAGACTGTTTGTCATTGGCTATGGCTGATTTAAAAAACAGAAAACATATATGATATTTAGTCAGAGATGTGTGTGGTTTTTCTCTCTCGCACACCAAAGCATTTGCAGCCTTTTCTGAGCCTTTTTATATATATATATATATATATATATTTTTTTTTTTTTTAAGGCAGACCACCACTTTCCTTGATTGAGGCAGTGCTTTATTTTATCAGAAGGAGATTATCAGTTAAAGGAGACATCTTTTATCTTTGGGCTCGGGGGAACAGAACTTAGAAACAAAGAATGCTGCATAGAGGATCTTTAGTGTTTGACCTAGTATCCTTAATCACATTTTTCGCCAGATCGTGATGTCTCTGAGGACGCAGCAAAGTCACCCGTTTGAAGTGCGTTTTACAACATGACTTAATTGATTAGGGCAGCCTTTTCTTGGCAGAGGGAATTTAATTGGAAGACAGAGACATGATTACGTGAAGTGCTGATTAAATGAGAGGACCAAAACCATGTAGCCTGTCTCTGTTTTACTTCCCAACATCCGATCATAATCAGGGGCTCTGGTGATAAAGGCAATTACATTACTTCAACAAGCAGAGAACAACAATTTAACAAATGGAGGAATAGAATATTAGACCTGTTTGTCTCTCTACGTGACTGCATTAGGACAGAATCAGTGCCTTCAGGGTCCATCCGTTGCCAAAAGCATTGTTGAAAAAAAAGAAGTACAGAATGCTTGACTGTGTGTCCTTAGTTTATTTTGAGTGTTTTCAGACACATTTCTGTTTTCATTCCTAATGACAGCGGTTCATTTGCACTGACCAATCCCTTTCCAGCTCAGAGCTCCTCTTTTGTCTCTGAAAGAACTGGAAAGTTTAGGTTTACATTCAGTTCTGACCAAAATGGATTACTGAGAATATTGTCCCACCAGTGTAAAGGCTGTCAGTCCTCTCAGAATAGAGATACAAATTAGACAAAATTACCTGAATGTTGTTTGGTAAGGTTTTACAACATTGCATGCGTGAAGGCATTATAATATCACCAGACCAAAATCCTGCCTGCATCAAGCTGAGCAGAATGCACATCTTTTGCTGTCTTCTAATGACCTCTGGTGGTGATATTACAGTTAGACTTGAGTTGGCTTCTACTTCCTGCCAAGAGCAACTGACATGGGGGGGGGGGGGAGGGGGGCAAGAAACATCGAAGGGGACACAAATAATACAGCCAAAATTGTACTTGTGAAACTCCAGTAAGTAGGCTGGCAATCCTATTTTATTCACTGTAAATATTCTTTTTTCTAATAGGCTACAGGTGATGCTGAACTGAGACTGAGCCCCCTAGCAAGCAAGCTAACTATCCGGCCAGGTGGCTATTAAATCACTAAAATTTAATGTTTCATTCACACACTCGTCACAGTGTAGAAATGCACAGCACATTCGCCAGATGAGTGACAACTTTGTTTGGCTCATTTTCTGTAACCAGTGTGTAGCATAAAAGCACAGTGGATGGAATTAGCAAGCTAGCTAACTAAATATCCAACAAGCTTTTAAACAAGCTACCAAATAAGCTAGGCAACATTATAATTCAATCAGGAGAGACTTTGTTGCAGATATGCAAAGATTTATTGTACGAATGCATGATATGACATGTACAGTCTTTGGAGATTAGACTCCATCATTATGAAATGTTATATATTTAGGGGGTTAGAAAGCCAGAAGCTGATCCCCCAATGGAGTCTAGACAGTCATGGTGGTGTGAGGAACCTGAATACCGAACCGAGGAGCCGATGGTAGTCTTGTTGGAGGAGGAACCAGGAGCCATGCAAGATGAAGAGCTGAGGAGCAAGGGGTGGAGGAGGGTTGTGCTCCTAGCCTGAAGTGACAACTGAGCAGCAGAGAGAGATAGGTTTAAAAAGGGGATGTCATGCTGTGATTGGCTCGTGAATATCAAAGCTGCTTCTGATTGGTTAGATACAAGTGAGCGCCTCTAACAGCTGTTCAGTTTTAGAGACAGAGAGAAATGTGATTAAGTTTATAAGTCTTCCTGCAAGAATTTACGCTGAGCTCCATATGTTACATCGGTTATCATCAATTGTTTTTGTCATGACTAATATAATGACTCCGCATCATGAAATGAATCACTTCATCCGATGTTTAAAGTGAATGAAATTGCCAGCCTACTTACTGGAGTTCCATAACTACTGAAGTGATTCCAACTCTGTTCTCTCCCACCGGACTTGTATGTGTCACTGACGTAATGAGGGAGTGGGGGGTTAAAATGTTTCTAAACTTCACCACCCCAGCCAACCTCCCTACATGGAATTTTGGCCTTTAATACTACTTGCTACTTTTGTCTCCCTAAATATTACGTCATCTTCAAGCACCGCGTAGCTGCTGCTCTGCCCGGTGGGTTCTACACACACGCTGAAGGGGGCTTTTTGCTTCGTATCTGGCGCTGACAGACACTGCCCAAGAGACTGTATTTCACGAGTTTGAATTGAGAACAGGTTGGTGTTTTACATGTGCCAGAGCTGTCTCTTTAGTAGTTGATAAACAATATACTGAACTGGTTGAACAGGTTTTTGGTTTGGCCAACAAGCATTCTCTTCTGCTCTGGTTAGAGGCCTTTTTGGGGATAGCAATACTCTCTAATAACACAAAACAATGCTTGGTGTATTAGTGGGGGTACTAGTTTTAGTTTCTAGGGTGTTTTTTTTTTAACTGAATGTGTGCTGTATGGTCTCTATGGTATTGTTTTCATGTGGCAAAAGATTCTTGCAAAGAAAATGTTTCCTATACTTCTGCAACACCCACCATGCACTTGAAGCAGAGCAGTATTTGTGATCAGAGCAAAGGAGAAATTAACAGTTTAGTTGTCAAGTGGTTAAACATTTACAGTGTAGGTTTCAGTTTGTCCATGAACAAACATTGCAACAGTGAATCATTTTCCTGTTCCTTTGTTGTCCCAGGCTAAATATTCTCTGTATGAATTGAAATGTTTGAGATTTTATTTTTTACATGTACAGTAGGTGGACATTCATGTATGCGCATGCATGTGTAGAGTACCCTCCCATTCCAAAAAAATGCATGTGCATGTGTACAGTACCCTCCCATTCCAAAAAAAATGGCCCTGCCAAAAAGCCACGGTGTAATTCAAACACATGTTTTTTGAATTACATAACTTACACCTAGTATTAGGTTGACTGGCGCTAGTTATGCTTTCATTTCTCTGTCTTTCTTTCCCTGGTGGCCCATTTAGATTCTAAATCTGCGATGGATACCTGTGCCTGATGGATGACGATTATTTAATCAGAGAGGAACTTAACCTGCCTGATAATGAGCTGGGAAAAGAAATGGAGAAGAGGTTCAATAATGGAAAAGAGTTCATGGTGAGTTGCTGTGGCCTGAGGGTGAAAATAAAATGTTCTTACTAGTAGTGGATGACCTAAAACAACTGTACGGTTCATTTTTTCATATTTTGCATTTCCATGTAGTCACAGTGGTAGCGCTTACCAAATATTTTCCATCATTGACTGATGTTTTTAACAATGGCGGAAAAATCTGAATGCCCTCTGTCATTTTGAACATGAAGGCCGTCTACCGTGACTAAGGTGACTGGACTGGGTTATTCACACACCGTCAAGTTAAACTGAAAGTGTCTGCTCCGTACAGCAGCAGAGCCGCAGAGAAGCAGGAGTCAGGAGAGTTTACCGACTAGAACAGTGGTCTTCAATGTTTTATTTAAGCCAAGGACCACTCAACTGAAAGACAGACAGAGCAGGGACCCCCTAATACGTATATTTTTTTACGCATAACTTGCATAATAAACTGGGCCTACAATAATGTGTAGGGTGGCCTAAAGCCTTTATACATACCATTTTTGCATAGAATACTAAGCTATTAAAATAGCCTACTAATTGTTGGCATGCTTTTATAAATAATGTTTAAATGTTAAAGGGGTGATAGAATGATTATATAGGGTATTTCACACTGTTCCTTATGGTCTCCTAATGGGGTATGTAACATTAGTTGGGCTGAAAATGGCCCGGTTGATGTTTTATTGGCCCTTATGCATCCCTGTGTTTTGGCCCTATTTGTAACAAGAGCTTTTCTTCCATATATGGTATGGTCATGAATATTTAGATGAGCTGCGCGCTGCTTGGTTGAGCCTTAGCCCCGTACACACACATATAGACGCGCGCTGATTGGTTGAGCGACTCGCCATACACACGCATTAGAGGTCGTGTGCTGATTGGTTGAGCGAATCCCCAATACACAGACATTAGAAACGCGACAGAATCTCATATTCCAGACACTGCAATGTTTCCTTACCAAATTCACTTCTGAGACTTTTTTATGCGAGAAATCAACTATATAAAGCTCAAATATGGGCTGTTTACGAAAATGGATGGCTAATTGCAAATTTGGTAAAACTTTGTGTCGGAGTTCAGCTGCCTGTGTTGCTGGCTCGCCGCCTGGCCTGCCTTCCTCCACAGACCCCGGCTTGCTGTGAGCTCGATTGAGCTCCGGCACGGCTGCTGCAGCCCACAGCACCTCATACCCGCGCAAAGTCACCGCGCACGCTGCCGCCCTGACAAAGCTCCTGGGCCTGCATCTCCTCTCTTCCTGCTAGCTAAATGGCCCGTGTGAGAGCGCGGTCAGCAGCTTTGTTACACCAGCAATCTCTTACCACATGTTACACATATGTCACGCCACTTAGCTATACAACATATAACTATATGTTTTATAAAGCTAACAACGGTATCCGATTTCAAGTTAATGAATATTTGTGAGCTGTAAGGGTTTTGTTAGCTGCGACTGTCCCTGCAATCCTATGTGTACAGATTGCGGCTAGTTAGCTTCATTTTTGGTCGTAATTCGAGTATATTTACAGTTTGAATTTCGTCACGCCACTTATACAACATCTAACTATATGTTTTATAAAGCTAACAACGGTGTCCGATTTCAAGTTAATGAATGTTTGTGAGCTGTACGGGTTTCGCGTGGCGACTGTCCCTGCAATCCTATGTGTACAGATTGCGGCTAGTTAGCTTCATTTTTGGTCGTAATTTGAGTATATTTACAGTTTGAATTTCGTCACACCACTTACACAACATCTAACTATATGTTTTATAAAGCTAACAACGGTGTCCGATTTCAAGTTAATGAATATTTGTGAGCTGTAAGGGTTTCGTTAGCTGCGACTGTCCCTGCAATCCTATGTGTACAGATTGTGGCTAGTTAGCTTCATTTTTGGTCGTAATTCGAGTATATTTACAGTTTGAATTTCGTCACGCCACTTATACAACATCTAACTAAATGTTTTATAAAGCTAACAACGGTGTCCGATTTCAAGTTAATGAATATTTGTGAATTCCAGAGGAATTCTATTAGGAGGTTAGCTAGCTCTCATTGATAGAGCTCCATCCAGCTGCAGGCTCTATCAATGAGACTCATGGACAAGCGGCGTTTATTTTCCCAATCGTTTGTTTAAATAACTCAACACATTATAATTACACACATTATAAGATTAACTAGAATCTGTGGTAAGAGAATGCTGGCGTAACAAGCTCGCTGACCGCGCTTTCACTCACATACACCGGGCAATTAGCTAGCTAGCAGGAAGAGGGGAGTTGCAGGTCCTGGAGCTCTGTCAGAGCAGCGGCGTTTGGTAGTAGTCCACCAGCCCAAACGGTGACTTTGCGCGGGTATGAGGTGCTGTGGGCTGCAGCAGCCGTGCCGGAGCTCAATCGGGCTCACAGCAAGCCGGGGTCTGTGGAGGAAGGCAGGCCAGGCGGCGAAGCAGCAACACAGGCAGCACCAGCCTCTGAAGTCCGACACACAGTCGAACAAAATTTGCAATTAGACATCAATTTTCGTAAAACGGCCCATATTTGACCTCTAAGTAGTTGATTTCTTGCATAAAAAAGTCTCAGAAGTGAATTTAATGGTAAAATAGCATATGAACAATGTATATATTTTCTGAGATCTGCACGACCTAGATTCAGAAGACTAACTGATCTCAGGTCAGTTGTGTAGCCTATGTAAATGTTGGGGCGTGACCGTTCTCTTAATACACCTATGGGCTGACAAAGGTTCCGGTTTTTGGGAGGTTGACGTCAACTTCCAGCTTTGTTGGGATTCGCCCATTTTGAGCAGCAGTTTCAAAATATGAAATTTTCATAGTAAAAGGGTGTCAATGGGATTTTGAGCTTCTATGTATGTCCTATTTACCCACCGAACTGTCGTTATTCAACTATGACAGGGTAAAATCGGTTTTGCATTCTATCACCCCTTTAAAAATACATGTGGCACATTGAATCCTTCATTAATCTAAAAGATTGTCAGGTGCCATAGCTCAATAGACTATTTAAATGATTTCGACAATGTGGATGAGGTCGTTATAATTGGATGGCCGCCCGTATTTCTTTGAGCCAGAGGAGCCTATCTATGGATGAAGTATACAGATGAAGAGCAGACGAGGGAAGAGAGAGAGAAGGCGTGCAGTGTTTCTTGCGGTCAATAGGCCGTAATACATCCATGGTTTCGCGTTATCTATAAGATTGTTGTTATTTGCTCATGTCTCACAGCCTTGTTGATTAGAGGGGGGAAATCCTGTGACGTGGTGACACAGCGTTGTGTCCGAGGTATATCACTGGACACATCCAGACCACAGATATCTGGCAGCAACAGGTCCCACTCCTGACAACATATTCTTTGGGCATAGCTATAGGGGCACAGCACCCACTACCAATATCCCGAGCCTCTCAGCCCTTCAGCCGCTGCTTCACCCTCCTCCGCCCGCTGCTTCACCCTCCTCCACCCGCTGCCTCTCTCTCTCTCTCTCTCTCTCTCTCTCTTTTTGTACTCTGGCTCAATACAGGTGGTCATCGAACTATAACGACCTCATCCACATTGTCGAAATCATTTACATATTGAGTCATGGCACTGACAAACTTTTAGATAACAGGAGCCTATAATTTCTGTAGCCTAAGGAGTAGCAGTACCGAAACAACAGACATAGTGGGATACTTCTTGTTCCTGTGTGTTTCAGTGTGGTTCCTGATTCATTTGAATGAAGACAAACGTTTCAAAAATAGTTTTTGATTCAACTCTGTAATGTTAACCATCTGTTAGACCTTTAACTAACAACTAGCTAGCTCCTAGCATGATCAATCTAGACTTAACCACCACCAAAATAACACGGTTGATAATTGTTGTTGACTTACATGTCCTCTTATCTAGTGTTAAATTTGTCACCTATTTTTTATTTAGTCTTGTGCCAAATGTCCTTATTAGTTTTAGTCATATTTAGTCATTCACAACATCTTTTTTGTTAGTAAAGTTTTAGTCGACTAAAAGTCTCGTCATTTTAGTCTAGTTTTAGTCAAAAGAGAACTTAATATATCTTAGTCAAGTTTTAGTCAAAACATTTTAGTCTTTTTTTAAATAACAAATTATTTATGAGATTATTTCTGATAACCATTTCAGTCAAATAGTTATATAAAAATAAATTATATAAAGTTTTATAAATATCGAGCCTCTTCCTTATTTCACCAATAAATTCCTGTTAAACGACAAAAACAACCACTGAATGGGAAAAGGGTATTTTACAATAACACAGCATGAGGCTGGTGAGGCGAGTTTGAAGTGAACCCAACGTCTGTGTTGTTTTTCAGACAACGGCAGCTGCAGACTGTTGTACGTCCCCCTGTTGGAATCCTACATAGTGAAATACAGACAAACTTTACACCGTTCAGCTGTCAGCATTTTAACCATGTTAAATCCAGCTGCAAGGTAGGCTAACGTTAGCTGCTGCAAAGTGTAGTGTTAACTACCGTCCCGTGCAGCGATGTTTCGGTTGCCTCTAACGTCCGTTTAGGAGCATCAGAGAGAAGCGCAGGCATTTAAGTGGCACCGAAATCTGCGTTGCTATTCGGTCCGGTAGATAACGGTCTTTAAGGCACCGGTCGGTGCCGTATTAGCACCGGGTCTCGGTACCCAACCCTAGTAACAGCTGAATATTCTATCTCATGATGGAAAAGTAGAGACGATTGTGGACGAAAATGAAGAAAGATTTTATCTTAGTTTTTATTTTATGCAAAACATTTTAGTCTCGTCTTTTTTCGTAAACAATAATGCATGTTAATTTAGTCTTAGTCAGCGTTTTTGGACATTGGCGCCGTCTCGTCATCATCTCGTCTTAGTCATGGAAAAAAAGGTCGTTGACGAACATATTTCGTCTCGTCTTGTCTGACGAAATTAACACTAATCTTATCACATATATATTTTTTATTTAAGGGCCATATCTTGGTGTCTTTGACCCATCCTGCAACGGCGTATTGATAGGCATCTGTACTCTTGAAAGCCTTCAGGCTATTTTCGTTGTATGGGGATGGATTACGTACCAGGAAAAGGAAGTTGGGGCAGATGCTTCGCAATTTTTAGGAACAAAATATACAGTTGGAGGTAATAAATATGGATCACCAACCTTTTCCAAATATCAATGTCTTTCTGTCTCATTTAGATATGTTGTTGCCATGACTGTATAAACTTGCGTATCGGTAGTGTAGCTCTGTGTCGGCGGGCATGTCGGAAGGGATGTCTTTGGACGGTTTAGAACCAGACACCATAACTCAGACTAATTTCCTGTATCTGTGTCACGTGGGCTTTGCCAGTGCCAGCCTATTTAGGAGACTAGAGGGGGGTGGCACAAGTTCCCAACAGACAAGGGACCTCAGCAAAATCTTCCTGTTGTTTCATGAATGTAAAGTACACTATATAGTTACTGGTCCAGTGAAATAGGACTATATTTGGGAAGATTGCAATTATGAAACCTATATATATAAATATATATATAGGTTTTATATAACCGCAAATAATAACATACCTTTTCAGCCCGGTCTCATGGAAGTTCGTGTAAATGTGACGTTATTTGAATCTATTGATACGTGTTCATGGAGATGTTTTTGTTGTTTTTTACGTGGTGGACAACACGAAAATGTGAACTAATGTATTTCAATGGGAAGCATATTTCGTGGCCACAGCACGAAATCGTAGGGAGTAATAAAAGGGGTGGTGGATGGGTCAAACAACACAGGACTTTCACCCGGGCGAGCGGGGATCGCGTCCCGTTTGCGGCGCTTTGTTTCCCGGGGATGGCGTCCCTGTGTGTGGCGTTTTGTCCCGCGTGTTACTGTGGCGCGTCTCCCGGCGTTTAAGGCGCCCTTTCCCCGGCGTTTAAGGCGCCCTTTCCCCGTAAGTTTTTTCCTAAACCCAACCTCCGCCATCCCGTTATTGCGGGGCGTCCCCAGCGGGCCGCCTCGCGGGCCGTCTCGCGGGCGCCTCCCGGCTTATGGAGCTTCCATTTCGGCCGCCTCCCGGCGGGTCCCCAGCAGGCTGCCTCGCGGCAATACTCCGGCTTATTGAGGCCGACCTTTCGCCGCCTCCGGCGTCCTTTCCCCGAGAAAATAATGTGACATTTACACGTAAAAAATAACGTGACAGTTACACGTAAAAAACGTCTCCGTGAACACGTATTAATAGATTAAGAATAACGTGTATATTTACACGAACTGCCGTGAGACCGGGTTTTTCTTTATTGTTAAAGAATACATAAAAAAGCTATAAATCAACTAAAATATTTACCAATATTGGTCTATGAACCTATGTTAATAAGTCTATGATACCAGTCTGCCATTGTTGCCAATTATAGAAACTTGTATGTAAGTAGGACTTTATATATTGCAAAAGATTCTCTATAACTAAAGATAGCACATTACCCGCTGCACCAATGGTATGAAACCGTACACACTCCTGTCTCCTGAATGGGCTTGGCCTCGTTTTAACATGTAGTGAACCGTTGTGTTAATGGATTAAAAGTTATATTTGTATAATTAGTTTATATTTTCAGCTAAAAGCCATATTTAGTATAAAAAAAAATTGTTTTTTGCAAAATTTACTTTAGTAACTTGTGTTGCTGCATTTTGGTTTGTTTCACCAACTTGTCAACTGATTCGGACCAGAGCAAACAGTGTGGTGTGAAAAGGAACCGAAACAGCGGAAAGATTTTACAATTCATATTTTTTTGCCCTCGTTCCGGACCAAATGAACTACAGATGTGAAAGCACCCTACATGGGACACAAAGCCCGGTCTCCTGAGGGAAAGTTTGTTTAAAGGGTGTTTGTTTGACCCATCCACCACCCCAACCTGCCTCCTTATGCAGAATTTGGTGGTCTTTTACTTTGTAAGCTCACTTTCTTGTTTGCTCTCGTTTACAGGCACAGATGTTTTTTGTAACTTCCTGTAGGAGGCAAACTGAAAAGGCATACTATTTAACAGCAACATCTAGTGGATTTTGTTTTATCATATCCTACAACAAACCGAATGGTAGAGATGGCTTAATCAGGTTTAGTTCAACACATTTTTCAATAAAGTGATTCATGTGCCAAACAGTTAAACAGAACGTTAGGGTTAAATACTACAGCTTTGAAAAAACATTTCCCCATCTCATCTCTGTGTTATAAAACACACATATTACATTACAGGCAAATTGTGCTTTTTTATACTTTACAAAAACAAATAGCATCTAACGCGTCAATATCCTGTGGGCTATACATAGTTATAATTCCTATTGTAGGTAACTATGTGATGCTAAAGTGTTAGCGTGAAGCACTGAGACAAAAACTGAACTTGTATTGCTATAACCTTCTGTCAACACCCCAACATTATACAACAAGTAGATCCAACCAGGCAATCTGATTGGTCAACTAGACATTTAGAACATGCTCAAATCAGCATGACAGCACATCCAGAGCCATTTGAGCACACCTGGCGCATCACTTATGTACTTCCTGCGGCAGCTGCAGAAATTCAACCTTCCAAAGACAATGATGGTGCACTTCTACACAGCCATCATTGAGTCCATCCTCACATCCTCCATCACCATCTGGTACGCTGCTGCCACTGCCAAGGACAAGGGCAGACTGCAGCGTGTCATTCGGTCTGCAGAGAAGGTGATTGGCTGCAATCTGCTGCCGCTCCAGGACCTTTACGCCACCAGGACTCTGAACCGTGCTGGAAAGATTGTGGCTGACCCCTCCCACCCCGGACACAAACTCTTTGAGCTACTCCCCTCTGGCAGGAGGCTGAGGTCCATCAGGACCAAAACCTCACGTCACATGAACAGCTTTTTCCCCTCCGCCACTAGCCTTATTAACAAGGCCCGGAAACCACCCTGACTCTCCACCTGGCTCTTCATGCCACTGTTCTCTCTCTACTGTAATGCTCTTTGCTCTTTATTTATTTTTTTATTTCTATCTTTATTTTTAATTTAATTTAATACATAATGTGTACATATACTTATACTTATATTGTTTATACCTATACTTATATTGTTTAATATTCCATTTAGAGAATGTGTGATGTGCACCAACAACACCAAAACAAATTCCTTGTATGTGTTAAAAAACGTACTTGGCAATAAAACCCATTCTGATTCTGATTCTTAAAATATCACTCTATTTCTATGTCAACATTGGCGTTGAATTAAAAAACTGTTTCAAAACATTTGTATGCATATCATGACCACAGTGGAACACACAAATGCTCTCCAACTAGTATATGAAGTGATTCATCAAATTAAACAAGATATTTGTTACAACACTCTGAAGTTAAGTTTCACTGGAAATGTTTAGATCTGCTGTCCCTGTGACTCAGCGCTATCTAAAAATAGCATGCTACATTTGATTTTTGCGGACGTACAGAAGCTAAATCTGTCGATGGAAAAAGCAGATATCTTAGTTACAACAAGATTGAGCTATAAATATATATGCTTATATGCTTAAAGCAGTTGGGTGTTTATATGTGCGGTAGTTATTCAGTTTGGGAAATCCCACGATCTCTACACTAAGGTTAGCTTAAGTTGACTGGCTGACTAACGTTTGTTAAATATGTGGGCTTTGGCTGATTATGCATTGAGTTATGCGATCGCATAATCACATTTTTCTGGAGGGACTGAAGAATCCACAAAAATATTGGTATACATCAGTTTTGTTCTCCAAATTTGTAAAAAAAAAAAGAGAGCTTTGTTTTCAGTACCTATATCACGCTTGGAACGGTACAGTCTCATACAGTTCGTCAGACTCACTAAAATCTTAGCGTTGGGTTATTATTTAAATCTATCCATGGAAAAATGAGTTTTTTCAGCAGACATCTTAGTTACAACAAGATCGAGCTAACAAAAGAGTTTGATGTTTATATTTGCAGTAATTATTCAGTTAGGGAAATCCCAGGACTTCTACAAAGCTAATGTTAGCTTAAGTTGACTGGCTGACTAAACAGGGAGGGAAATCACCTCTGTGGCTCCTTTTATTTTGAGAGTGAATTGTAGTGACGGCCAAATGAAGCTTCGTGAGCCATCGTCTTTATTTTCTGAGCTCTCTGTTCAAATAAAAAGGTTAAAGGAATGGCAATTCAGTGTGTTTTCAACCCTCTGTGGAAGAGAGAGCCCCTCTTCCACAAAGGGTTGAAGGGGGATATTCATTCAGTGGGCTCAGAAAAAGGAATAATGGTCCATGAAGCTTCACTTGGCCATCACTAGCGAATTGCCCCACAATATGAATACTGTTTAATTAAAACTTTTATTTTGTTGGTAACTGTTGTTGTATAATCGCCAATATTACATTCAAGGGTTTGGTTTAACGTCATATTAGTGGCACTTCAGTGATGCTTACAGGCTGCATGCCATGCCAATAATGACGTTAACTAAAAACAAACCTCTATAATAATGTTGTAATATTGCTTAATTTCACATCAGGCAATGAAGACGCTTTCAAATAATATGACAACACTTTCAAATATTTCCCTTGTTTATTATCAGCAATTAGTCAAATACATATAAACAAACAGTAGGAAAAGGACAGAGTTCATCAGCGACTTTGTTTTTCACACGGTTATCAGTATGGCGCACCCACAGTCACGCCCCCAGATCTTTTTTTTTTTCTTTTTGCATAACATCTTGTGCAGTAAAAAAAGGAAACACATTATGGTACATGAACAATAAATTAAAAAAAGAAATATTTAGCACCTTATTTACAACTCATATTCCAAGAGATATAAATTAAACATTCCGTCAAATTACCAGCAACAAACTCCACAGAATATTAAACTGCCATTCTCTGGCAATGATATGATGTCTCATACTGATAAATAATGGTGTGTTCACTTTGGGTGGCTGGACTTTTAGCTTCAAAATACAAGTCAATAAATACAATGATTCCTCTGGAACTGATTTTGTATCAGTAGAAACACCATTTGACTGGATTTGAGGGCAATTCAAGTCGATAGATAGAGACAGGACATCTCATGAAGACCTGTGTAAATTCAAAATGAGTCAAGAATCACCTTTTGAGTGATTGATAACAGATTAATAACTTCAGTGTATACCTGCAGACTTAGTGAATTGTTGTAAAGAAAAAAAAACTATACTATAAATGACTCACTAACATTTGTTACCAAACCCTGATGGCTTATAAATGGTAAAACATCATCAAATGGGATCTAATAAGCATAGATAACATGTCAATATTAATAAAGTTATTACTTTTGATTCATAAACCATTCAACCATTTAGACTGGAGGCTGTGAAAGAAAGAAGTATGGAAATCAGAATTCTGGTTCGACCCCGATTCTGGGGCCTGATCCTTTGAAAAAACATGCACCTCCTCTTTAAATGAGATTCTCTAGCCTCCCCGCACTTTGAAAGGGGAAGGTTCTCCCAGAGACAAAAAAACGATGCTTCATTTGGGCACTCCCTGTAACAAATGTCTAAGTTTTCCACCCTGAAGTTCGGGTTATGCTAAAAGAGAACTAGCCAATATGACGTCTTGTTTGACCACATCTAAAATCAAAAGTGTGTATAACTGTTCCAAAACAGCCACATTCAGAGGCAACTGAAAGGCATGTGAGACATGACAGAAATAGTTGTGTCATCAATGTAAAAAGAGAGAGAGAGTGACAGAGAGTAAGTTTAAACCCTTTCTCACCTCTGCAGCTGTCCAATCACTGCGTGAAGTGGGCGTGAATATCGCTTTCTAAAAGTTACAGACACGGTCGCCAGAGCCGTTTCTTCCTATAGGCGGACTATGCGGATGCATAGGGCCCCCGCAGCCACTAGGGGGCCCCCAAGCTGCAAGTTCAGCCACTAGCAAGTAAACCTGTTATTGACGTAGAGGAGCCTCATTGTTAACTTTTTTATTATAATTTTCTGTAGGTTTAAATTGCTTGGGTCAACCTGAGATGTTTAATTTGAATTGAGTATTTTTAACGAATCTAGCCTGTTTTCTTCCTAAAGTGTAACAGATTGATGTATCTGCACAGATCATCTTAAGGATTGAATCCCCCCCATCGTAGTTTGACAAAATAGGGGCCCCCAAACAGCATCTTGCATAGAGCCTGCCAAAAGCTAGTAACGGCCCTGGAGGTCGCACACCTCCCTCCCAATCTGACGCCCGAAAGGTACAGGGAGAAGGGCACCCCCCTACTTTATCCAGCTATTGGTACTGTATGTGGATGTCAAAAGTAGTTGTGTGAAGAATGATAAAGAGAGCTGAGAGAGAAGTTCAGTCACTTTTTGGAGCACAGGGCAAAGTGCATTACCATGACTGTTGGAAATGCTGTTATCCACATTTTTTGTGTCTAAACTACAAAGACACAAAAGAGTTCTTGGAAATAGGTGGAGACAGTGAGATGCAGCCAGGAGGAGACTATGGTTGAGAGACCAGGTTTTTCACTTTTGCCTTCAAACGGTCGTATGAACTAGTTCATTTAAAGCATTCTGATACCTTTTGCAATGAAGGAATTTTGATTCTTAATTTTAATTATTTAATATCTGACTTCTGACGTTTTTCAATGCAAAGTCTGATATATTTCTTAACCATTAAACTCAGAATTCAGATTTATTTTAATTGACTTCCATGATGAATGTCTGAACTCAAATGTCACAGGCCTTTACACCTACCAACCTAAATATTTTAAGCCAAGATTCAATATAAAATGATCCTCAGGATCAGGTTTTGTTTCCACATTTCTTCTTCCCATATCACAGCTGAAGGGTTTCATAATGGAAGGGGTTTCTATTAGTGCTATGATGGCCCAAAATCATGCCTGACCTTCATGAACAACATAGTTTCTATCCAAACCTGACCCATGCCAGAACAACGGCAGCATTTTTGGGCCCGTGCTCGATTTAAAGGTCCCATGGCATGAAAATTTTACTTTGAGGTTTTTTAACATTAATATGAGTTCCCCTAGCCTGCCTATGGTCCCCCAGTGGCTAGAAATGGTGGTAGGTGTAAACCGAGCCCTGGGTATCCTGCTCTGCTTTTGAGAAAATGAAAGCTCAGATGGACCAATCAGGAATCTTCTCCTTATGAGGTCATAAGGAGCAAGGTTACCTCCCCTTTCTCTGCTTTGCCCGCCCAGAGAATTTGGCCCAACCATGAGAGAGAGAGACATCATGGATTGCAAACAAGCAAAACGGCAGTTGGTCAAGGCCACACCCCCAACCTCCACCTTGCCCCCCCCCCTCTCCTCCTCAATAGCTGCAGACACAGAAATGGCACATCCTAAGGAAAGCTCATTGTGGGACTGGCTCCAGTGGCTGTAATTCTGCACCAAGGCTGAATTTCGGGAAAGAGACTTCAGATACAGTATTAGCGAACCATTAAGGTCTATATAAAAGAGACTTCAGATACAGTATTAGGGGACCACTAAGGCCTATATAAAAGCATCCAAAAAAGAAGCATGTCATAGGACCTTTAAAACCCACAATTCCTACTGCTTTTTTATCCATGCATGTTAGTTGAGTAGATATCCAGAAGAAAGCGGTCACACACAGCCCAATCATTATTCATGACATTACACAGACAATGTGGTCTGCATTGGGAAAAAAAACGAAACCATGGGAAAAACATTGGGAAATTTACGCGAAACTAAACCGATCGAAGCCCAGGGTAATTTTGAGAAATGACAGCCCCAATTGGGAATCAATGACAGTAATGTCTGTCAATAATTAATAAAAGTAATAGATCATGGTCTTAAGCCACAGTCAGACAATCATCAGAGAATAATTGAACTCAGGCAGCGTTTGGGACATGTAGCTGTACATACTAGAAAGGTAGAGTTGAGAGCTCAGAAAAAATCCTATTTACATTAAGTCCCATTGTATCACACATAAGAGGTAATAGAAGAAACATATTAACAAACATTGGTGAGTTCTGTTTGCAAAAAAAGTCTACTTTTTTTTTACATTTCTAGCACAAGACTGTACACCATCTTGTATTGAGAGAGGCAGTTTCCTATGGCGAAGCTAGACATAAGTACATATCATGCTGCACTAATATAGTGCAAAATTATGCCTGAAAACAGAGAAAGGAGAGACAGGCAGAAGTGATAATGCTCTGGGAATCATTACGTTTACTGTATGTTCTCTGGTTTTCTTTTTCTTGCGAGACGGACCCAAGCCACATTCACACAAACGCATTTAACTGTTCTTAATGAGACAAAGACTGACAAGTGTCCTTAGTAGCCTACATGATCCCACTCAGCTGTGACAAAATTAACAAAAAGACAAATGAAGATTTGTGCTTTTAGAGCTTATCTTTGTTTTGCGCCCCCGCTCCCCCCTCCCCCCCCCACCCGAAGACCATTAATTTGGATGTTACCGGCAGTAGTAGATGGCAGAGAAGCAAAGGCAAACTTCCAGAAGAAGATAAAGAATTTATGAAGGCTCTTGTGAAACAAAGTATCAAAATGGAAATTAAAAATAGAGGACGGCAACACCAAGGCTGCTAATGGACATGGATTCTGGTTCTTGAACTTTGAGGTTTTTCTCTTTCTGGCAGAATCATCTTCCCACGGGGTCCACATGAAGGTTGAACAATGCCCAGCGGCAGCCCTGACATCAAGGGTTTCCATAGTAACCCTGTGTGTCCTGCAGTAGGACGAATGTCTGTAGGTCACTGTGGTCAGCAGGAAGACTTCTACATGTCGGCGTCTCCGTCGTAGGCCAGAGTCAGCGGCTTCAGTCTGTTGTTCATCTGCCGTCTCTGCGGCTTCTTTGGCTTTTTGCTACAGAGCAAACAAAGAACAGGGAAAGCATGTTTAGAGAATCAGAGCCCAACCGTTCAGCTTCGCCTGTTTTTATGGTCTTGCGTTGGCTCCACGCAGAGCTTTCTCCGTAGCCTACGTACAGTAATTGGCCTCAAGTATCTACGTCTGCGCTGGTGTGTGCGTCGATCTCTTTAAGGCACCCAGCCGTGGCTCGGTAGCGTTGCATTTCCCCCCCGACTCATTTCCTGGTTCTCCTTCTCCATCAACAACATGAACTCAAGGAGAGGGTTAACTTTTCCTACTCCAGATTTCCCACCGTGGTCAGAAAGAACAGGGGAGACACTTTGGTTCTCTCACTAGGACTCTAGAGTCACTACTCACTCTGAAGATAATCACCATCACGCTCTCACTCACTCTACCACACACTCCCCTACTTAGAAAGCTCTGCGTGGAGCCTCTGCAGGATCATAAATCAGGCTTTAACATTTCCCAACAAGAGCATCCTTCAGTGTGAGAGGCATCTACAGTATATGTTCCACATTCCTGACTTGTCTCTGGTCAGTTTGCCCTGTAGTTCATGGACCATACCACTGTCTTTTCATTTACTCCGAATATAACTTCCATTTCATTCAAACATTTCCAATAATTGGTTAGAATAGAATAGAATTTTTGAAATTAGTTTTTTTTTTTACCTTCCCGAAAGCCATTACAAAGTATTAATTTCCCTAAGATATGACAGTCACATTAGAACAAGTCCTCCAAACCTAATGACAAAATATGTTGTTTGTCCACAACCATGACTCATAGGATGTTTAACTTTATTTTGTAAAATATGTTTTATCCACTTGAACTCATGAAAAGGAGAATGACTGAGTGTCTACATGAAATGTGTATGGAGGTCCACAAGATGGCAGCAGAGGAAAGATATTACATTACGTCTGGCCTGCAGGTTGGGAAGCCCTAATAGTCCTGAGAACCACTTAGGGCAGCAGCTATCATTAAACACAATGAAGTTCTCTGCATTTGTGCTGTAAATTTGGGAGTTTTAATAACATGTGAACAGTTTATATCCAACAGTTAAAACTACTACGCAGGTGTGTGTTAAATATATAATAGTGTATCTAAATAAATAAATTGGCTCATTCCACTAGTTTTACACTCAATATATTCAAATTTGACTACGTTAAACTGACAAAAATAATGAATGAATGAATGAATGAATGAATAAATAACTTATTATACTTCACCAGAATTCTATTCCTGGTAGTGCAGTAACAGTTTTGACCCACACATACAGATAGTGGGAAACTTTCCCTAATTCCCTATTTTGGAAAGTCACCACCTCATAGTGTAGTAGAAATGGCAGTTGCAGTACAGTAGTAGGAGCAGCAATACCAGTAGTAACAGGGTGCGATTTTTTCCAGGGCGGATTTCCCCCTTTGTGGTCTACATATCCCTGCCTCTGCTGAATTATTTTTATCCCCGGTGGGGACAAAATGTATCCCCCCCCGAAAGTGATCAATGCTACTTCACCAATAGACTGTTCAGCCACCAACAGGTGACTGTGAGCCGGCTACAGGCACCGCCAGATGACGGTCCTCTCAGGGACAGAAAAAGTCAGCATCACGCGGCACTAACAGTTAAGTTTAGGTACCAAAACCACTAGTTAAGGTTAGGAAAAAGATGGTAGTTTGGATTAAAACACTCCCGAGGAACAAACAAGCGTTTCCTGGGTGACAGTATTTTAGGCGTATTTCCTCCTGCTTCACATAATCCAGCTCCGAGACGGCCAGGAAATCGATACTGATCTTCTCATCTCACTCAGAAAGAAAATGAATAACTGTATATCCAAAAATGTTGATCTATTTCTTTAAAACCTATTTGTTCCAGACACAATTCAAGATGATACTGGTAAAATCTATATTATATATATATATTTACAGGGTGAAATTTTCGGGGGGGGGAATCGTGGGATTTCCCACTTTCTGGTCTACATATCCCTGCCTCTGCTGGATTATTTTTATCCCTGGTGGGGACACCCCTACGAGATCAATGCTACATCACCAATAGACCACATATTATATGCCTAAACTAATTGATGTGTAACAGTCTATAGTGTCATAGAAGGATAAAATCCGAGCAGCAGTTGCTGGTTGTATTTAGCTGCTACAGAGCTCCAGGACGGCGGCTACCAGCGGCAGTTGTTTAGCCGCCAACAAGTGACTGTGAGCCGGCTACAGGCAAAGAAAGTTAGCGTCATGTGGCGATGACAGTTAAGTTTAGGCACCAAAACGTGGTTTGGATTCAAACACTCCCGAGGATGGTAGATTGAGCATTTCCTGGGTGAAAGTATTTAGTTTTCGCTGCAAAATGTTGATACCATGTTGCGTTTCATTTTTTTGGGGCTTTTCCCTTTACTGTGTAGAGACATGAAAGGGGGAGAGAGATGGGAGATGACACGCAGCAAAGGGCAGCAGGTCAGATCTCAAACCCACACCGCTGCAGGATTCAGCTAACATGGGGCGAACGCTAGAGGCCTCCCTGCGCTATTTCAATTTGGGATTATTTTCCATTGAAAATTGAAGTTTATAAAAAAGTGTTTTGGCATGGCTGGCCGAGAGGCACTATATCCATGGTATTGAGAGGGGGGCTTAATTCATGCATGTTTTGTTCTGCATGATCAAATAATACCCCCCCTCTATCCCAACTTAAAATGCGTAAAACTTTTAATAAACAAAAAAATTCAACTACTAAGAACTAAACTGAACAACAGAAATGGAAAAATGTGTCCTTGAACAAAGGATGGTCCAAATCAAAAGTTACAGTCAGTATCTGGTGGCATTACGTCCTGCAGTGCATCTCCTCCTCATGGACTGCACTAGGTTTGCCAGTTCTTGCTGTGAGATGTTACCCCACTCTTCCACCAAGGCACCTGCAAGTTCCCGGCCATTTCTGGGGGGCATGGTTCTCGCCCTTACCCTCCGATCCAACAGGTCCCAGACGTGCTGGGATTGAGATCCGGGCTCTTCGCTGGTCATGGCAGAACACTAACATTCCTGTCTTGCAGGAAATCGCGCACAGAATGAGCGGCATGGCTGGTGGCGTTATCACGCTGGAGGGTGATGTCAGGATGAGCCTGCAGGAAGGGGACCATATGAGGGAGGAGGGGGTCTTCCCTGTAATGTTCTGTGACTTTGGATGAACTTTGTTCAGGGACACATTTTTCCATTTCTGTTAGTCACATGTCTGTGAAACGTTGTTCAGTTTAGTTCTTAGTAGTTGAATGTTTTTATGTTCATACAAAGTTTTACGCATTTTAAGTTGGCTGAAAATAAAAGCAGTTGAAAGTGAGAGGACGTTTCTTTTGTTGTTGAGTATATATATGTATATAGTTATATACTACATGAATAATATTATACAACGCATAAAAAAGAGCCAACCTATGAAGTGCAGTCTGCAGTTTGTATTTACAGTAAAAGCCTGCAGTGATGTGATGTGTTTGATGGAACCTGGACTGCTCACCTCCAGGAAGTGATCCACTGAAATTAATGAACAGGCACTGGATGGATTTAGGCACAAATGAATGCCAGGCACAGTGAGTTAGAGTACAGGAGTGAGGTGAGGCCCTGGCTAAGTGATGAGAGTTTCAAAGGGAGGTGGTGGGGGTGGCAGAGACTGCTGCTGTGGTTGTAGTGTTGGTGGAGGCTGTTGGGGCAGCGCCTCATATTGCTGCTGCTGCTCTTGCTGATGCTGTTGCTGTTGGCTGTGCCGCTGTAACTCGTCTTGCTCTAGTTTCTGGCAGGCAGGACAGGTGTAAGGCACTGTGTAGCTGTTTGGGTCCATCCAGTAAACCCCGTCTGAGGGGGACTTGGAACTCGACTTGCAGCAAAGGCAACAATCGCAATAACTGAGCAGGGAGTATGAGGGGGAGAGAAAAAAAAGTACAGAAATGAAGGGACAAATGATGAGGGAACTCAAGGTGAAATGAGAAATGAAATGAACAGAATAAATTAATAAACATAAGCAGTGATGTAATGGAGGTTAGACCAGCAGTGAAAGAAGTACTCAGATCCTTTACTTCAGTCAATGTTACTTAAAGGGTAACTACCGTTTTTTTTCAACCGGGACCCTATTTTCCTATGTTCTTGTGTCTAAGTGACTGATGGGAACAACAATCTCTGACATAGGGCTGGGCACCGAACGTCAATACTTTTATGGCACAGAATGTTTTTTTTCGATCCTATGAGTGTCGAAAAATTATTAATCTTTTGGTGCCAAATTTCGGTTCCAAAAGCGTCTGAACGCTTAAGCGCAAGCTTATCTGTCCTCTCTGCATACTGACAGAGCTCCGACCGACACACACACACACACACACACACACACACACACCTACACGGAGAGGTGTGGACCGAGTAAACTACGTCGTCGGCTCTGTAGTTTTGTTGAAGTCACAGTGAGTCACTGCAATGCCGATAAAGGGGTTTCAAGTGTGGTTACAGTTTTTCAAAACTTCACGCAGACAGCGTTTGCTGCGATATGATATTAATGGCGAGCCGAAAGCGGTCGCGGTGCTGTTGACGTTACACTTCCTCTAAGCTCTAGGCAAGCAGGCACAACGGTGGTTTCTCTGCCCTGGTGACTGACTGACAGGCTGAGCTTCTAAGGCAAGGCAACTTTATTAATGTTACTCTGAGTGAGCAGTTTTACCAGCATTTTTACATTTTAAGAACTGTTTTGATTCAGAATTAAGTTGGAAAATAAAAGATTTGTGTTTAATGTATTTTTGTTGATGTTGAAATGGATTTTAAAATATATGGTATCGAAAAAAGTATCGTTAGGAACCGGTATCGAAACTGAGGTATCGAAATTGGCACCGGATCGAAAGATTTTGAACGATACCCAGCCCTACTCTCACATTGGTCCAGAATTAAGAGAGATCACTGCAGTCGGCAGCGGAGAAACAAGCTACAATGTAAGTTAATAGGACAACTGTCCAGCTTGTATTTACCTTCACAAAAGTGCTGGTTTTGGCGCTGACAGACTCAGATTAATATTCTAAGTGTCTGATAACATTATGGAAAGGATTTCTAAGGAGTTCTACATTTCTGTTGAAGAGTAAGATCCTTTTTTTAAACATAAAAACATCCGCGAAATTGCATTTGCTAAAGTCACCAGACTCACCAGACAGTAATTTTAGCATCTTAAAATACACTTCATTCAAAGTCGACAGACACAAAATAAAACTATGAAAAGCCGTTTGGGGTCGTCTTTCCACTTTTCCAACCATCACAAACTTTAGTTTTGGTTGAAATCAACTCATAATTTACAGATTTACATGTGAAAATATGTTGGCTCTATACACGCTAAAAGTATTGCTTTTTTAAATAGAGTCTGGTGGGTTTCCTCTCCGGGAACCATCACCTTATCGTGGTGGAGAGGTTTGTGTGTCTCTATGAACCTGAGGGCTGTGTTGTCTGGAGCTTTGTGCTCCTGGTAGGGTCTCCCAAGGCAAAGTGGTCTGAGGTGAGGGGCCAGACAAAGAATGGTTCAAAAACCCTATGAAACAATGTGGAAGAGGAAGAAAGAAAGAGGAAAAAGCTACGTGGCCCCCATCTCTCCAGCCCATGGGCCCACCACCTGTGGGAGGAACCGCTGGGGTCGGGTGCGCTGCCACACAGGGGGCAGTGAAGGTCAGGGGCCTCGACGGACCAGACCCGGGCAGCAGACGCTGGCTCTGGGGACGTGGAACGTCACCTCTCTGTGGGGGAAGGAGCCGGAACTGGTGCGGGAGGTGGAGCGCTACCGGTTAGATCTGGTGGGGCTTACCGCTACGCACAGTCTCGGTTCTGGAACCATACTCCTGGATAGGGGTTGGACTCTTTTCTTCTCTGGAGTTGCCCAGGGTGTGAGGCGCCGGGCGGGTGTGGGGATACTCACAAGCTCCCGGCTGAGCGCCGCTACGTTGGAGTTTACCCCGGTGGACGAGAGGGTCGCCTCCCTACGCCTGCGGGTGGTGGGGGGGAAAACTCTGACTGTTGTTTGTGCATATGCACCAAACAGGAGTTCGGAGTATTCGGCCTTCTTGGAGACCTTGAGTGGAGTCCTGCATGGGGCTCCAGTGGGGGACTCCATCGTTCTGCTGGGGGACTTCAACGCGCACGTGGGCAATGATGGAGACACATGGAGAGGCGTGATCCCTGATCTAAACCAGAGTGGTTGTTTGTTGTTGGACTTCTTTGCTAGTCATGGATTGTCTCTAACAAACAACACGTTCGAACATAGGGATGCTCATAAGTGTACTTGGTACCAGAGCACCCTAGGCCAACGTTCAATGATCGATTTTATAATCGTTTCATTTGATCTGAGGCCGTATGTTTTGGACACTCGGGTGAAGAGAGGGGCGGAGCTGTCAACCGATCACCATCTGGTGGTGAGTTGGGTCAGGGGGTGGGGGAAGACTCTGGTCAGACCTGGTAAGCCCAAACGGGTAGTGCGGGTAAATTGGGTAAACGTCTGGAGGAGGCCCCTGTCCAACAGACTTTCAACTCACACCTCCGGCGGAGCTTTTCGTGCATCCCTGTGGAGGCTGGGGGCATTGAACCCGAGTGGACAATGTTCAAAGTTTCCATTGCTGAAGCTGCGGCGAGGAGCTGTGGTCTTAGGGTCTTAGGTGCCTCAAGGGGCCGTAACCCACAAACACCATGGTGGACACTGTCGTCAATTTCCCAGGCGGAAGTCACTGATGTAGTCAAACAACTCCACAGTGGCAAAGCCCCGGGGATTGATGAGATCCGTCCAGAAATGCTCAAGGCTCTGGGTGTGGAGGGGCTGTCCTGGTTGACACGTCTCTTCAACATTGCGTGGAAGTCTGGGACAGTGCCAAAGGAGTGGCAGACTGGGGTGGTGGTTCCCCTTTTAAAAGGGGACCAGAGGGTAGGTGTGTGCCCAATTACCGGAACGGTATCACACTTCTCAGCCTCCCTGGTAAAGTCTACTCCAAGGTGCTGGAAAGGAGGGTTCTGCCGATAGCCGAACGTCGGGTTGAGGAGGAACAATGCGGATTCCGTCCTGGTCGTGGAACAACGGACCAGCTCTTTACTCTCGCAAGGATCCTGGAGGGAGCCTGGGAGTATGCCCAACCAGTCTAAATGTGTTTTGTGGATCTGGAGAAGGCGTATGACCATGTCGCCCGGGAGATACTGTGGGAGGTGCTACGGGAGTATGGGGTGAGGGGGTCTCTTCTCAGGGCCATCCAATCTCTGTACGACCAAAGTGAGAGCTGTGTCCGGGTTCTCGGCAGTAAGTCGGACTCATTTCAGGTGAGGGTTGGCCTCTGCCAGGGCTGCGCTTTGTCACCAATCCTGTTTGTAATATTTATGGACAGGATATCAAGGCGTAGTCGGGGTGGGGAGGGGTTGCAGTTCGGTGGGCTGGGGATCTCATCGCTGCTCTTTGCAGATGACGTGGTCCTGATGGCATCATCGGCCTGTGACCTTCAGCACTCACTGGATCGGTTCGCAGCCGAGTGTGAAGCGGCTGGGATGAGGATCAGCACCTCTAAATCTGAGGCCATGGTTCTCAGCAGGAAACGGATGGAATGCCTTCTCCAGGTAGGGAATGAGTCCTTACCCCAAGTGAAGGAGTTTAAATACCTTGGGGTTTTGTTCGCGAGTGAAGGGACAATGGAGCGGGAGATTGGTCGGAGAATCGGCGCAGCGAGTGCGGTATTACATTCAATCTATCACACCATTGTGATGAAAAGAGAGCTGAGCCAGAAGGCAAAGCTCTCGATCTACCGGTCAGTTTTCGTTCCTACCCTCACCTATGGTCATGAAGGCTGGGTCATGACCGAAAGAACGAGATCCAGGGTACAAGCAGCCGAAATGAGTTTCCTCAGGAGGGTGGCTGGCATCTCCCTTAGAGATAGGGTGAGAAGCTCAGTCATCCATGAGGAGCTCGGAGTAGAGCCGCTGCTCCTTCGCGTCGAAAGGAGCCAGTTGAGGTGGTTCGGGCATCTGGTAAGGACGGCCCCTGGGCGCCTCCCTAGGGAGGCGTTCCAGGCATGTCCAGCTGGGAGGAGGCCTCGGGGAAGACCCAGGACTAGGTGGAGGGATTATATCTCCAACCTGGCCTGGGAACTCCTTGGGATCCCCCAGTCAGAGCTGGTTAATGTGGCTCGGGAAAGGGAAGTTTGGGGTCCCCCGCTGGAGCTGCTCCCCCCGCGACCCGACACCGGATAAGTGGAAGAAGATGGATGGATGGATGGTGGGTTTAGTGCTGGCAACTTCAGAGCTGTTTCTGGTTAAACAGAAAGGTCTTACAGAGGTTTTAAAGGTCTATCTCTGTAGGGATCCTTTCCATAATGTTGTCAGACACTTAGAATATTAATCTGAGCCTGTCAGTGGCAAAACAAGCATTTTTGTAAAGGTAAATACAAGCTGGACAATTGCCCTATAACCTTATCACAAAAGCAGAAATTAAAGTTGTTAACCTTTAACACTTTATTACTGAGTGTTAGATAAGACTCAAATACATCACAATATTGCACCAAGTGCAACTTGCATCTTTATAAATACTATTTAAGTAGTTGTACATTTTTATTCCTAACTTGTATATTTGTAATTTTTTTCCTTTGTATTTATCTTTTTTTAGCTTCTTTTTTGGAATAGTTGTTCTTGTATTGTATCCTATTTATTATTTCTTGTATATTCTGTATGTGTGCTCTGTGTCTGATATTTTGCTGCTGTAGCACTGAGATTCCCCAATGTGGTGACCAATAAAGTCTATCTCGTCAAATCTAATCTAATCTATAGTTTTGTTCAAACAGATGGGTCTTTTCTTCATTCTGACCTCCATTACATCACAGAATGCAGGTGAATGACATGCATGAATGGTAACTGACGTGATGATAGGACCAGAACACATGGTAGAGGGACAGACAGTGATAACATGTGAGTGCTGGAACCTTACCATGCTAAGTATGTCATGGAGACTATGAAGACGAGCAGAACAAACGCTCCTGCTGCTACTCCATACACCCAGGTCTTCAGCTTCCCATCTGCACAAAGAATCACACACACACACACACACACACGATTAATACACTGTTATGCCAAGGACCCCTAAGCTGAAAGAGAGACTGAGTAGGGTCCCCCTACTACATACAGTATACTGTATACAATTGGGCAGAATGGATGAAAATAAATGGATATTATTTATACATCATGTTTCAACGTTAACAATACTTATATTCAATGTGTAAATTCAATGTTTTTTTTCACAAATAGGTCAATTTATCTTTGCTTTTAATATTTTTAATTGATACTAATGTATATTTTCACACATTTTATTTAAAAAACAAAAATTGGCGGCACCCCTGCACTAACTCTGAGGACCCCCTAGGGGTCACGGCCTCCCTGTTGAAGATCTCTGCTGTAGGGATATATTCTGTATGACGTTCATTTCCTTGTCTGAGCTGAAGGGGGCAGTAGAGTTCTACACATTTTTCTGCAGTGAGGAAGGTCACTGATCATCAATGTACCAAAACAAATGAACACAGATAAACCATACAACGCCTTTAACATCTGTGTAAAATGTGTTATTGTACTGGACCATCTATAAATATGCTGTTAATCAGAACTGATAAAAATGTCATTACACAACATCACATGCTAACTGTACTGTATGTGCTGTACATACGGGAGTTTTACTTCTGGAAACAGCTGGTTCTTTCAATTTGCCCTATTTGATGAGATGAATATTTTATTAAAACATTAAAATAAGCAGATAGCTGTAAATGTACATATCAGTCAGTTTTTCTCTTGTAATTCCAATTTGTAACATTGAAGCCCCCATACCTAAACGACAGACTACTAGGTTTTTTGCCAAAAAAAAAAAAAGACAGATCCATTTAAAGTCGTGATAGTAGTTTTTTTTTTCATCAAAATCTTTTTATTTACTTTTCAGTTTAACAACGTAGAAAGCTGTCGATTTGTTAAAGACAAAATGAAAATGAAAGGAATAAATAAAAAACAGTGTATGCCACATATATCAAACCAACAGCAATAAAAGAAAGATCAAAATACTCTAAATAATCCCTCCCAAATCACTGCCAGTGACCACATGTCAGTATCAGCCTGTCACAATGATAATCCACGATAAGAGAATGGATAGACTGTAATTCCATTAAACTGTTCTTGATTAATAAGTAGTTATAAAGCCTGGAATGAGTTCAAAAAAGGTCCCCATGCTTTCGGAAACCTTGCATTTGAATGCTGAAGCGAGAACTTGATTTTTCAAGCTTTAGGCAGGACATAATATCTGTCAGCCATTGTCTATGAGTGAGCGGAACAGGTTCCCTCCACCTTAGGGCATTTTCACACCTGTAGTTCGTTTGCTTTGGTCTGAATCAGCTGGTGAGTTTGTAAACTTGGAGCGATTTGCCCTCGGTCGGTTTGGTTTGGTTTGGTTTCACACCTGGAAAAATCCAAGCGTACCAAAATGCATCATTACAAATCAGACAAGAAAGTCCAGCCCTCTTATTGGTTGGATGTGTCTGGGGACGGGAGCAAGAAAGTAAATACAGGAAGAAGGTCCTGTGTTCTGGTCTAGTCGTCAAACCAGCTCATTTGTTTCAGACATTGTTTCGCAAGAGACGTTACTACGTCTGCTCTGGTCACCGAGACTTCGCTCTGCTCTGCCGGCGTCTATTTCCAATTTTAGCGGCAGCTGGTTTGACCACGGAGATACGAGTGACGGACGGCAAGCTTGACCGCAGTCTATTTCTGTGATAGAAACACTGCAAGCTGCTGCAGTTTGCTGCTCTGCTGCATCACAGGTTGCTATACACACCTGACTACAGGAGACATTAGCTCAGACTTGCGGAGTACATATAGTTGGTGTGGTTCGAGTATGGATCATGTTCTCACCACAAATGAACTGCTCCAGAGTTCGATTGAAAGCGTACTAAGACCACCTCTTCAAGCAGGTCTCGGTACGCTTATTTGGTCCGCTTTTGGTACACACCCGAGTTCGACTGCCGCGTTCTCACCTGTCCAAACGAAGCGCACCAGCGGGGCAAACAAACTCTAATTCGATTCAACCGAACTAAAGGCTGTCGGTGTGAAAACACCCTTAGCAGAATTGCTCGCCAGGCCAGAAGAGAGGCAAAAGATAGTGGGTTGTTTATCTGCAGTTAATCTAACCACCTCTTCAGTGACCCCAAAAAGAGCAATTAGAGGCTTTGGTTCCAATATGATGTTAAACACCTGAGATAATGTTTGGAAGACCTCCATCCAGAACTTGCTGAGGCTGGGACATAACCAATACATATGAATAAAGGCACACACAGACCCCTCTGCGTCGCCAAGAAACTCTCTCAGAGCCCTCAGACGTAGCTAGACGTGCACCTCCAAAAATGTGTAACTTTGCGTCGAGGCAACGCAGACTGCAAGGACTGTGATTGGTCAACCCCTCCTGTGTGTTGATAGTTAGTGTTTCCAGCAGCCTACTGTGGGGAGTAGCAACATGCTAGTTCACTGACATCAGCTTTGCAAATAAACCATAGGAGCGACGGCATAGCTACGGCGTGGACTTGACTCAGAAGCATAAAACAGCTTTAGAGAGGCTTCAGAAATTTTACATTTAACACAGAGTGGGCTAACGTCAGGGTACATAGTAGATAGTTTGGTTGTTGAGATATGAGCCCTATGAAGCACTTTGAATTGGATAAGGCAGTGGTGAGCACATAGAGAGGTGGAATTAACCAGTTTAAGAACGGAACTCAATGTATCTTCTGACAAAGAGAAGCCCAGTGCCACTCTTCTTTAAAGACAGGATCTTGTGTTGATGGTTTGAAAAGATGGTTTGATGCAATAGGGCTCAGTAGAGAGAAGTTATGCAACCCAAAACATTTCCTTAATTGAACCATATCCTTAAAGAGTGTCTAACCCTGGATTTTTTTTAAATGTAATCGAGGGGAATGGAAGTGGGGATCCAAGTAGTGCAGGTATGGATATATTCTCATTTGTATGTAACTCCATGGTTACTGACTGTGAAAAAAGACCAAAATGCAAGGCAGCGCAGATTAGCAGCCCAATCATAAAAGCGGAAATTTGGAAGAGCCAGGCCTTGGCTCTTTGAAGGTGGGCCCTATTTAGATGAGGCCGCTTAACTCCATATATATGAGCAAGGAGTTGAGTCAAGCTGGTCAAAGAAGGACCTGGGGATGAAGGCCTGAAAAAGGTACAAAAACTTTGGTAGAATAGCCATTTTGATTGAGTTTATCGGGCCGACCAGAGACATTGACAGAGGTGACCACTGTGTTAGCGTTTGTTTGAACCGATTTAACAGACTGATAAAGATCTATAAAGTCTATATAAGGGTTTAGGTGACCTGGGGTTGTCGATGTATTTCTGTGCCTCCTTGGCTGAGTTTATCCACTTTCTGGCTCCACCGGACAACATGAGACAGAGTATAGGGTATAGGGTATAGCAGAGCAGGTTTTAGTCCCAGTCTGTAAAGCTCTGCCATGACTTCCCAATACTGCTCGCTGGCTTTGAACTTCAGGGCTATAATCCTCCCCAATCCGAATTGGTTTGCCGCCAAACTCGAGCTGTGACTCTCTGATGAGGAGATCCTTCGTCTGGTACCGATACAGGCGGAGAATAATGGTCTTCCAATGTAAATTTAACTTGGTCTAACTTTGAGTCGAGCTGACCAAACAAAGTATTAAAATCGGTGGCTAGTGCCTCTCGGTGCTGCTCGAGTAACGTGGTTATAGCCTCCAAGCTAACGTTGCATCCTACTTTTTGCCTCGACTTTATACCCTTTGACTCCATTTAGAGAGCCGACTTTAATTTTCGAAAGAAATGATAGACGAGTAAAAAATAAACTGAAGCCGCTCCGGTGTAAAAGTTAGAGGGCGGAATGTTGTAAAAATGTATTTTACCGGAGCTCTCACTTAGTGCATCTACTCCATCTAACTGTCAAACCGGAAGTCTGATAGTAGTTTTAAAAATGCTGTTAGCATTGTAAAACCAAACTACTTGGTTAGGTTTAGGTAAAGATCAAAGTTTGGGTTCAAATGTGTATGATTGTATGTTTGACCTAATCCGTGATGTAGTTGTGTCTGTGATGCGGTTACTTTCTAACGCAGTTACAGTACAGGTCAAAAGTTTGGACACACCTTTCCTTTTTATTTTCATGACTATTTACATTGTAGATTCTCACTGAATGCATCTAAACTATGAATGAACACATATGGAATTATGTACTTAACAAAAAAGTGTGAAATAACTGAAAACATGTCTTATATTTTAGATTATTCAAAGTAGCCACCCTTTGCTTTTTTATTAATAATGGAAAAAATGCCACTAATTAACCCTGACAAGGTACACCTGAGTAGTGAAAACCATTTCAGGTGACTACCTCATGAAGCTCATTGAGAGAACACCAATGGTTTGCAGAGTTATCAAAAAAATCAAAGGGTGGCTACTTTGAAGAATCTAAAATATAAGACATGTTTTCAGTTATTTCACACTTTTTTGTTAAGTACATAATTCCATATGTGTTCATTCATAGTTTTGATGCCTTCAGTGAGAATCTACAATGTAAATAGTCATGAAAATAAAGAAACACATTGAATGAGAAGGTGTGTCCAAACTTTTGGCATGTACTATACGTTGGTTAACGATGGTTTCACACGGGACAGGAACAGCGGTCTCCTGGGTTAAGGATCTGTGTTTGTTTGACCCATCCACCACTCTTATACTATGTCACCTGACTTATTATGCTGCAAACAGCATAATAAGCTTTTTACAAAATCAACCTATACAGCAGTTTTTTTGGTGAGGACCATCTATATATATATATATATATATATATATATATATATTCCAATTTTTTAACTGTCTTTCCTGTTCCCTCCTTCATTCCTTGTTCTGTTCCCCCCTTTATCCTTGTATTTATTTTTTTTCCTTTTTCTTTCTAAATGTCTTCCTTTCCCCCTTTTTTCCTTCTTCCTGCTTTCTTCCTTCCCCTTTTCCGTTGGTTCTGCTGTTCTGTCTGTACCCGCTTTCATTCCTAGCTGTCTTGTTTCCTTCTTCCCTTTTCCCCTTCACCCCCTCTTTCTTATTTCTTTTCTCCCTTTTTACCTTCTTCCTGTATTTGTTTTTCTCTTTTCTTTTTATTCTGGATTTTCTTCATCTTCCCCATTTAATTTATTAATTTCCCCTTTCTTTCTTTCTTTCTTTCTTTCTTTCTTTCTTTCTTTCTTTTTTTCTTTCTTTCTTTCTTTCTTTCTTTCTTTCTTTCTTTCTTCCTCCTTTCCCTCTTCATTACTTCTCCCTTTCTTTCTTCCATGTTTCCTGTGTTTTCCTTTCTTTCCTTTATCCCCTCTGCCCTTGCTACATTCATCATGTCCTTTCTGTCAAAGGACCTCATTCTGTTTCCCTGTCTTTTAATAGCCCCCGCCCCCTTACACTCCTTTTATAGCTTAGTAAGCAATTATTTTGTGTTCTCAGCAATCAGCCTTTCCTTGAATATATTTTAATTTGGTACATGCTGATTTTCTTTGTCTCAGTATGTTCTGCTATGTTTCCGTGTGTCTGCACGCCGTGACAATCCACTGTAACACTTTATTCTTATTTATATGTTGCTTCATTGTATTATTCTGCAGTTCATCTTAAAAAACACAGTCATCACATATTTCAACATGATAATGTATCAGTGTCTCTGTGGGTCAACTGGCAGAGGCAGATGGCCGCCCACCAAGAGCCAGGGTCTGTCCGAGGTTTCTGCCTGTTAAAAGGACGTTTTTCCTCGCCACTGTTGTCCCAAATATATGCTTGTGGGAAATTGTTGGGTCTTTATAAATTATAGAGTGTGGTCTAGACCCACTCTATCTGTAAGGTGTTGAGTCCTGTTGAGATTTGACACTATAAATAAAATTGAATTGAATAATAACAACAGCTCCAGCAGTCAGACGTCACAGAATGTGTCAAGGTGTGTTACCTGGGCCGAAGGGCTGCAGGAACCAGGTGCGTCCCGCCCTGCCAGGGCCGCTGGCTGCAGGCTGGGTGGGGTTGAAGGCTCTGATGGTCTTGACATCAGCCTTGCTGTCCCCTGCAGTGGGGATCTCCAGCACCGGGATGACTGTGCACTGGTCCAGCAGGCCGTCAGATGTCATCACTTCAGTGTAGCCCTCCTCACAGCCACAAACTCCCGCCTGGCACAGGAAGGAGTAAGGTTTAATACAAGGACATGGACTAATCAGCCCTATACTGCGTACACCATCAGCGGTCTCCAAAGACTTAACAGTTCTGCTGTGTTGTTGAAAAACTGTAGCCTGGAAATCCAGACCCAAATCCGAAAGATTAAGGGTCTGGCAATGAGTAATGAAAATGGCCCAATTTGAGGAGCAGCACCAAGCATGCATTTGAAAATCTCACTGCACGCAATTGAATAACACTACGACCAATCTCAACAATACACGGGGGTGACGTATCCAGAGGCCCATACGCTTAGCTACCAGAGGAGCTAACTGGTAGATTAAACTCTCAGCTACCAGAGGAGCTAACTGGTAGATTAAACTCTTAGCTACCAGAGGAGCTAACTGGTAGATTAAACTCTTAGCTACCAGCCGAGCTACCTGGTAGATTAAACTCGTAGCTACCAGCCGAGCTAACTGGTAGAATAAACTCTTAGCTACCAGAGGAGTTAACTGGTAGATTAAACTCTTAGCTACCAGAGGAGCTAACTGGTAGATTAAACTCTCAACTACCAGAGGAGCTAACTGGTAGATTAAACTCTTAGCTACCAGTGGAGATAACTGGTAGATTAAACTCTTAGCTACCAGCGAAGATAACTGGTAGATTAAACTCTTAGCTACCAGCGGAGATAACTGGTAGATTAAACCGTCGTCCGCCTATATCAGATACAGCGATGTGATTGGTGCAGCTTGGCTCCAATGGCATAGTTATTTGTCATTACTGAATGCCAGAGTGACTCGCTGAGCAAATTCAAATTGTGCTCTCGCAAGAACTCTGGATTTCCAGGGTAGAAAAACTGCAGCCTGCTAGTTTTGTGCTGTAACAGCACAGCAGAGTCACTCAGACAAATATGAGCCGACTGTAAAGCCCAATATTTCTAATACCAATACCAATTAAAGCTGCGAGCAGCGATGGACGGGCCCTTGCGCCTCTGTGCGCGTCGGGGTTACCGGCGGACGCCGCTCCTTGTGACCGTGCATTTGCGCGGCACTCAGACACCGCAAATCGTCAACAATGAAAAGGGAACTCGCTGAGTTCAACGATACCTCACACAAGACTCTACGTCATACAGTTCATTAGCTGTGAAAAGGGGCGTGGCTAAAGCATAGGGGGAGGGCCAAACCATCACCAATTAAAAAGGAAGTCTCTGCTGAGTTCAATGATACCTCACACAAGACTCTACCTTAAATGGGTCACCATGTATGAAAGGGGGCGTGGCTTGAACATAGGGGGTGGACCAAACCATCACCAATGAAGAAGGAACTCTCTGCTGAGTTCAACGATACCTCACACAAGACTCTACCTTAAACGGGTCATTAGTTATAAAGGGGGGCGTGGCTAAAGATCAGGGGGCAGGTCAAACCATCACCAATGAAGAATGGAGTCTCTGCTGAGTTCAATCATACCTCACACAAGGTCCTACCTTAAACGGTTGAAATGTTATGAAAGTGGTCGTGGCTTAAGCATAGGGGGCAGGCTAAACCATCACCAATGAATAAGGAAGTCTCTGCTGAGTTCAATGACACCTCACACAAGACTCTACCTTAAACGGTTCAAATGTTATCAAAGGGGGCGTGGCCTGAGTAAGTGGGCGTGGTCATATTATAGGGGGCGGCTCAGTATCACATGTAGACCACACATTCTGAGTTTCATGTAAATCGGATGATGTTTGTCATATAAGGCAGATTTCCTGTTGCCATCGGGGGGCGCTATGACCAAAAGTCAATTTTGGCCTGTAGGTGTCCTCAGGCCTGGACCCTTGTCAATCGTGACAAATTTCGGGCAGATACGACAACGTACACTCAAGTTACAACAATTTCTTTGTTCATCGCTAAACACTCAAAATGGCCGTCATGCCACGCCCACACCGTCTGACGAAAAGTTTTTCTTTTAATAACTTTTCATCGTTAAGGTGTTGGGATGGTACAGACCAAGTTTGAAGTCCATCGGATGAAATCTCTAGGAGGAGTTCGTTAAAGTATAGCACCTTGACTTTTAGGCCTACTTCCTGTTGCCACTAGGGGGCGCTATGACTTTAAGTAAATATCGGCCTTTATTTGTCCTCAGGGTTGGACTATTATGAATCCTGAAAAGTTTCGAGCCAGTTGGACAATGTACACTCGAGTTACACCCACTTCCTGTTTCGGCGGCGAAACACACAAAATGGCCGCCCCGCCACGGCCACGCCCTATGACGAAAAGTTTTTCTTTTATCAACTTTTCATCTTTAACATCTTAAGATGGCACAGACTGAGGTTGAAGTTGATCGGATGAAATCTCTAGGAGGAGTTCGTTAAAGTACGACATGTGGAAATGGCCAAAATCGCACTAATTTCGAACTTTGAATTCAAAATGGCGGACTTCCTGTTGGGTTCAGGGTAAGGCTCTAATGACGTTTTTTGTACCTCTTGACATGATACATATGTTTACCAAGTTTCATGAGTCTACGTTAAACGCACTGCAGGGGCTCAATTTATTTAACATTCTAGGGGGCGCTAGCGAGCCATTTTTGTGCGCCTATTTCCGAAACCCTTAAAATACGTAAATTTTCACCAGACTTGATGCGACCGCCAAATATGGTGAGGTTTTGAATATGTTAAGCCCTCAAAAAGGCAATTACTTTGCAGAAAATAATAATTCCTTCAGTTTCAATAGGGCCTTTGCCGCTGTTGGCGCTCGGGCCCTAATTACCAGGGGCAAAGCGGGGGGCGTGGCTTCTAGGGGGTTCCAGCCCCAAACGTTATCTCAAAAGCCCTGAATCTCGAGTCCGTATGATATCGTACGAAAATATTATGATATCATTTTTTTGATATATGATATTATTTGAGCCGGGTAAAGAGTACCACGAGCTACCGCTCATTTCAGCAGATGTTATGGTTAAATTTAGTCCACAAAATATGAGCGTTTTGCTGCAATGGAAGTTAAGATTAGACACCAAAACAACTAGTTAAGATTAGGAAAAAGATCGTGGTTTGGATAAAAACACTCCTAAAGAACACACATTTCCTGGGTGTTTTCCCTGGGAAGCGAACTCCACTCTCTGGCTTTAAAGTCATGTTTTTTAACGCCCACCCATCCCCCCTGACCTCCTCCCTATACGGCCAGCCGCATTCTTATACAGCGGCCGTCAATGTGGTGAATACAGCAAAAAATAAAATAAAAACGTGTAATGCTTACGAATTACAGTGCTTACATTTTTTAAGCTTTTTGAACGGGATGGTTCATGAGAACAGGCTACACAGGTTGCGTATGTCTGTGTTGTCAGCCAAAGAGGGAGTACGCCCTTCTCGGATTTCACTTGATTAGTTAGTAGAGGCCTTAAGAAGTAAACCTATTCCAAACTTCACATTAAACAGCACTTCAATAGCCACACTAAACATTCTGTGAGGCTGTACTTGGGCTAAGAGCTAAATGCTAATGGCAGCATGTTCACGTTCAGTGATAACATGGTGATAATTAGCAGGTATTATGTTTACCATCACCATTTTGGTTTATTATTTTAGCAAGCTGATAATTACAAATTAGCACTAAATATATGTATGCTATACCATAATAATATTTATGTATATCTGTCTCTCTCTCTCTCTCTTGCCAACTAAGAGCCAGGGTCTGCCTGAGGGATATTTCTGTTAATAGGAAGTTTTTCCTCGCCGCTGTCGCACAAAATGCTTGCTCTTTTTGTTGGCTCTCTGTAAATTATAGTGTGGTCTAGACCTACTCTGTCTGTAAAGTGTCCTGAGTTAACTTCTGTTATGATTTGATATAGAAATACAATTGAAGTTGAAATACAAAGGTATTTCGGCATAAAGCAGAGTATTGCCAAAATAAAAATTTGTCTGACCTGGGAAACAAATACAAACAAAACATGTATAGTAAAGAAATGGAGAAAATAGGGTGCCTGGGTAGCTCACCTGGTAGAGCAGGCGCCCATATATAGAAGTTTATTTCTAGCCGCAGGTTTGACTCCGCCCTGTGGCCCTTTGCTGCATGTCATTCTCCCCTTTCATGTCTTCAGCTGTCCTATATAAATAAAGGCCTAAAATTCACCCCCAAAAAATGAAGAAAATAAGCCCACACGGGCTAAATAAACAAGAAGGGATGAAGGGAAGCCGCAGAGTGGAAGAAAAGATTATGAATGAAATCTTAAGCATCCTAACTTGTTGACGCTCCGCCAAATCAGCTCTGGATTCTGTAACCCTCTGCTGATTAACATCTGTCAATCTGTCTCCCTACTCCTTGAAAGTCTCTTGTAAACAAGCTGGGTTGTTGTGACCCTAAAATCAACCTTATCTTTTCTCCCCCCTTTTCTTGATTTCCTTCCATACTCCCATAAATTTCCCTTTATCCCTTATACAGTATTTTTGTTTTGCACTGTCTCGATGAATACTGATTATTTATGTTCAAGGTGTTCCGACTACAGACTTATCTTGGTTTTGGTAACAATAAATACCAAACATGCTTGACTGATGTAGCATCTTCGGCAGCTCACAACAACAAGAAATGTCTCAGAGCGAGACCATTCGAGATCTTCACAGGTTCTCTTGATACCAGTAATTAAATCCAAGTCTGAATAGGTATTGCCATGGGTCTTAAGTCTCTATCAGATCTATCAGAATGTATTTGAGGCAGATGAAGAGGCAGACAAAGAGTGAACTGCGAAGTGCAGGAAATATCACAGGTATTGTTACCTGAGCTGTGGCTGTGTGTTACAGTAATCAGTGGCACACCATGCTGCTGCCTGTGAGGATGTAGTCTCTGTTTGGGTTCTGCTACCTAGACTGAATCCAGGGCTCAGGCCGTTTTGTTGCACAAAGCTTTAAGCTTGAGCCGGCTTCAGTTTTGGTTATTTCATTTCAATGTAATCAATTAAGAAATCGCTCTCTTTTCTGTTGGTCCAAAGCAAGCACATTACTTTACTTTAAGGAATACCAAAATATAGCCTTTAATTCAAAAGGTGGGGATCCAGGCCAGGTCCAGGTCTCTGTTTAAGGGCCGTGCACAACTGTAGTCTGTGTGTGTCGACTGCATTTTGGCTCATGTTCTTCAGCTCCCTTTACAAAAGCGTCCCTTTAAAAAAATGACATATGTATGTTGCATTTACTGTAAATATGGGTACGAGCATGGATTCTTTGCCAACTCAAGGGTTTAATGTTTCGGACTCCAAAAATGTGTCTGGGACAGGCAAACCATGGTATACGTCACATGGTCTGCACTTAGCCTTTTGCAAGGGTGTTCAGAATCAAACTTAGAAAACACACTTATCCTCTGGGATTAATTGGTATTTAGAAAAAAGGTGTACCCAGCAGTACATAGGCTAGTGGTTGTGTTAATGTGAATTGAAATGAAATACATACAGCATCTTTAACAAACCATAGAGCACCTTTGATAAAGCTGTGATTTAGCTGTACAATCTCATTACTACATCAGCTCAGCAACAGTACTGCAGTCTGCTGTCTGTTCTGTCAGACAGTGTGTGTGTGTGTGTGTGTGTGTGTGTGTGTGTGTGTGTGTGTGTGTGTGTGTGTGTGTGTGTGCAGGGAAGCCACCCCTCCTCCACATTTCTCTCTCTCTCTCTTCCTGGCTCTATTCATCACCCTGCAGGGGGTCCCCGGCTCTCCAACAATCTCTGGAGGATAATCGGCCCCAGATATCCCCGCCGTGCAAACAGCACGCCGACAACAGACAGAGCAGGAAATAGGAAATGATCATTTACATTCCCTTAATGAAAAACAAAGGAAGAGAAGTGCAGTTCAGCACCGTGTTATCATTTTTATATATCTGGGTCCAGTCTCTGGAGGGTGCTGCTGGAATGTTCAAACATACACAGTTAAAATGTACCCCCACTCGCTTTTTCCTAGCAACCGCATCTCTGACTCATACAACCACATGGTATAACAAACACAATTCATCTCCTGTTCCGTGGTGTATAGTGCCACGTGGCGGATGTTTGCGCTGTAAAAACCTCATCCTCACAAGGATAAGGTATCCTTTTACCATATGAGTGGCAATGTGATATCTCAGTTTTACATTTTTTCATTTACCATACTATATATACTACTATATATATATACTACACTACTTTATATACTGACTTTTAGTCCTTAGTATGAGTCAAACCTTTTTTCACCATAATGTAACCAATGAGATATTAGCATTAGACCCTAACCATGCCACCACCAGTTTGTAAAACAGGCCCAAGCTGAGAATAACCCTGAGGGTATAAAGCTGGGCCAGGGCTGTTTTCTCAGACACTGCTCCTCCAGAACCACACAAAACATTATACATCTGTTTTCACAGGCTGATGCTAACGGAAAGACTTCAGAACAAGGTGAATATCAACATCCCGTAAAAAAATATTGGAACACAAACCAGTATTTGCAATTGCAATAACATTTTGATGACGATTTCTTTAAAAAAAAAGTGTCAGCCCATGTGATTGAATGGCGACCTGTGCAGCGTGTTTCTGTCCTCTCGCCCAATGTTGGCTGGGATCCTCTAAAGGAAAAGCGGGGGTCACTAATGGATGGATGGATTTTTTATTTCAGTGTATTCTGAGTTACCCTGTTTCAAAGCAGGTTTTCTTGGAGTGTCTGTTTTGCTGCTGTGTATTTCTATTGAAAAAACATTAGCAGCTGTTCTTTAATCTGCAGGGCTTTAGGCCAGGTGTGTTGCACCTGTAACAGGGGAAAGCTTGACAACAGGTAGCAACGCCAAGTGAGTCAGAATATTGTGTTTTCTTTCTTTTCATTTTTTTTCTTCTCTTTTCTACTCCCTTTTTTTTCTTTCCTTAAACTATCCAGATGCTCTGATTTTACCCCAAGAGGAGGTGTCGGGCTCAATCTGGCCTTCTCACAGCCATATTGGAGGCCTACAGACACAGGTTTGAACTGCGGATTTATTTCTAGCATGATTGAAACAAATTTGCTTAATTGTGGCCAAATTGTTACAGGGGTAGTCAGTAGGGATGAGGATCATTCATTTTTATTCATATTGATAATTTTTTTTCGTATTTTATCAATATGAGTCTTTATCGATACTTTTCTATTATTTTGGCGTCAAATTCTAAATCTTAACAGAACTAGGGGTGCATCGGATCATAAAACTCACGGTTCAGATCACGGTTTTGAATCACGGATTGGTTCAACTTTCGGATCAGGGGGGGGGAATTGAAATGATTTATTAAAAATGTAAAAACAATAACTTCTAGCAATAATAACTAAATTGCTGTTAAGTGACAAAACCAGATGAAAAAATTGTATTTTACAATAACTTTGAATGCACCGCAAGGTTTACCAGTTTTAAGTAACCTCAACCTTTCGTCCTGTCTGTGTTGTTTCTCCGACAACAGCAGGGACCAGTGCTGGCAAGTTTGTCTTTTAGCTCATAGCTTTAGCGGCAGGATTGGATATCCTGCTGTTAGAATCCTCTCCAGTGAAATACAGACATTTACACAGTTTAGCTGTCAGCATTTTAACCGTGTTTAATCCAGCTGCTAGCTAACGGTAGGCTAACGTTAACTACGGATCAACTATGTGCCGTTGCACCACCACACAGAGCTATTATTGCTTTCATTGCAAAAACTGTGAGTCTGTGACTATTGATTTCTTCTGTCTCTGTCACTGTTTTTGTTTTAACGAGCTGATTAAGCAGCCCACAGAGCGATGCTCTCGGTAGCCAGCTTACACACTGCTAGTACCAGCTCTACCCTACTCGGCTAGACTCGACTCGGCCGCGGGGCCCCTTCCTCCTTTTTCCATTGCAGATTTAATGCTGTCTCATGCGTGAGGCGACCGTGGCTGGTCGTCATAGCGACGCCGCAGGAAACTGCCGTTACCTAACCCGACACACACACAGAACGTGGAAGGTGTGTAGTGTTTCTTATTCTCAGCATGTGGCTGTTTGCCAGAAGACACATTTAGTTTCTAAAGAGGCTGGAGGCAGCAAAAAACACACCGCTGGCTAAAGTATTTAAATATGGCGGGTTTGTTCAGGACCCCCCCTTCCGTCTGTCACTAGCAATGACGACGCAGTGATTAGTGACGATTCTTTCCGACCAATCAGGAGTCTGCAGGTTTTCACGTCACCTTTTCGTATCGCCTCAGCTCGCTGGGAACCTCCAAGGATGTGGTACTAAATGAAGTACCTGTTGGCAGGTACCAGGGACTTTTTTTAAAAACCAAAACCAAAAAAAAGGCGAGTAGAGTCGAGGCAAGTCGAGCAGGTACCATGTCATGGAAAAACACCATATGTTTTGAATGATTTGCGGTGGGGAGGCTAGTCTTTAACGTTAGATATATGGTCTTTACGCACACTGTGTTCTCGCACTTAACGTATACATATATGATCCACTAGTCTCGATAGCAGTATCCATAAACTCGGACCTTATTGATTTTCGGGTTTTAAGAAATTTGGAACCGGGTCTTTATAGAATTGGGTCTCAAGACCCATCCCTAGTAGTCAATGGTGTCTATAATCCGAATCCCTGGATATTAATTGCATATTGCAGATATTAATCTGCAATTTTTTGTAGTGGTTCCAGTGATAGTTGTTCCTAAAGCCCAGTTCAGACCAAAGATTTGCGACAAGACTAAACCATTTAGAATGTTGCTTTTGCCAATTCGCCAATGTGTTTTCACCAATTAATCACTAGCAATGCAACTGTAGTCAACATCTCAATATCACTAACATTATCCACATATGCTTGTGAATTTCACCACCGGATCAATACAGTCTCCTCTTTATCCACTTTAATACATCATAGATTATTCATAATATTTTGTATAATTAATATGAATATGCAAAGTAAACTAAAGCTATACAAATAGAGAAGTAAAACGTACAATAGGCAAGTAGGAGAAAATTAAACTGCTCAATTAAAAGTACCTTACCGTCTCTGGTTCTGGCTCTGACCACGGGAACAGTGACAGGACACAGACGTCCCTAGCCTACTGTCTCTGGTTCTGGCTCTGACCACGGGAACAGTGACAGGACACAGACATCCCTAGCCTACTGTCTCTGGTTCTGGCTCTGACCACGGGAACAGTGACAGGACACAGACGTCCCTAGCCTACTGTCTCTGGTTCTGGCTCTGACCACGGGAACAGTGACAGGACACAGACGTCCGTAGCCTACTGTCTCTAGTTCTGGCTCTGACCACGGGACAGTGACAGGACACAGATGTCCCTAGCCTACTGTCTCTGGTTCTGGCTCTGACCACGGGAACAGTGACAGGACACAGACGTCCCTAGCCTACTGTCTCTGGTTCTGGCTCTGACCACGGGAACAGTGACAGGACACAGATGTCCCTAGCCTACTGTCTCTAGTTGTGGCTCTGACCACTGGACAGTGACAGGACACAGATGTCCCTAGCCTACTGTCTCTGGTTCTGGCTCTGACCACGGGAACAGTGACAGGACACAGATGTCCCTAGTCTACTGTCTCTGGTTCTGGCTCTGACCACGGGAACAGTGACAGGACACAGATGTCCCTAGCCTACTGTCTCTAGTTCTGGCTGTGACCACGGGACAGTGACAGGACACAGATGTCCCTAGTCTACCGTCTCTGGTTCTGGCTCTGACCATGGGAACAGTGACAGGACACAGATGTCCCTAGTCTACCGTCTCTGGTTCTGGCTCTGACCATGGGAACAGTGACAGGACACAGGTGTCCCTAGCCTACCGTCTCTGGTTCTGGCTCTGACCATGGGAACAATGACAGGACACAGGTGTCCCTAGCCTACCGTCTCTGGTTCTGGCTCTGACCACGGGACAGTGACGGCTTACTTCAACGCAGCGTAATAACTCCTGAAAATAATGTATCAAATGTATCTGTCTCTGCAGTCATCTCAACCATCAAATCCAGCAACAGGAAATAATACTCACAGCTTTTTTGTTCTGTGAAGACATGTTTTGCGGTGTTGGTGAATTCTTAAAAAAACAAAACACCACTAAATGTTGCGTTAAAATGCGTTGTATCTCGCGTTACTGAGATTGTACCGTGTATAATATTACCAAAATTTAATTAGTAATGCGTTATATTAATGCGTTACAGCAAAAAGGAATACATTACTATAATTGCGTTACTTTTGTAACGCGTTACTCCCAACACTGATGGAGATGATACACCGTCTCGTCTCATTGATATGAACTGGCAGGTTTTAGAACGCTGAAGAAGTTGCAAGTTTCAACTTCATTGTGAATCTTTGGTCTGATATGGGCTTTAAGTGTACTGAAGTCTAAAGTACTTAAGAACACATACTGCTCACCCTAAAGTTCATAATATGGTTAATGTATGGTATGAGGTAAAAGAATATATGAACATATTGGACTCTCTGTCACCATTCAACCCAGTGTGGGGCAATGTTTCATATAAACCAGGCAAGCTGGATGCATTCTAATGACCTTTGAAGAAATCTCTCCAACATATGACATCCCAAGGAAACTTTTTTTTTTAAATCTCCAAGTGAGGAACTTCATTTCTTCAATGCAAAACCAATCAGTTGGGATTTCTGCACTGTCATCCTTAGAAGGAATTATAACAAACAATTGCAATGAGAGGGGTTTGATTCCATCAATATATAACTGTTGTGCATCTGGCTCTAAAGAAACATCAATAGCTAGACTTGAGTCGTGGAGGGCGGATTGGAAGAAGACCTGTGATGCATGTCAGAAACAAACAGCAAACTCTAATTAAAAGCTACTCCAATATAATTGGCTGATGCAGACATACACAACTCCTGTCAAATGAAATAAATACAACAGTAATATATCTGACCTTTGTTTTAAATACAATGAGGCTAAAGGAACATTTATGCACTGTGTATGGGAGTGTGACAAAATTAAAACATTCTGGAGCAAGGTGATCAATGAAACCATGTTCATCTTGTCTGTGAACATTCCACTTGACCCGAAGATGATATTGCTGCACCTGTATCCAACTAATCTAAATCTGAAACCCCAAGAATATAAATGTATTGATTTCGCTATACTGCTGGCAAAAGGACTAAAGACCAATATATAAAAAAAGGAGACATGGGAGTTTCTACAGAGGGTTAATGCGGGACAGGATAGCTAAAATTTAAATAAGTGGTGAATCCCAGAAGGCATGTCTTCGAGAGTGATAGCAGAGGTGCAACTCTTATTTTCGTTTCTCTGTATGCGTATCATGACTTTGCTGGAGGTGCAGTTGTTCTGTACATGTGATACTGTCATCTGAGGGATTGTTAAACAAAAGTTGTAATGTACTACCTGTGAGTGCAAAAAAATCAATGAAGAAATTGTTTTAAAAAAAAGTGTACTGAAGTAGCATATCACATTTAAGCTATATTTGAGACTGACAGTAGGACCACAAATCAATCATTGTTCAGTATCTTACCCAAGGACATGTAGACTGCAGGGGCCAGGGATCGAACCACCGATCTGCCCCATCTACCAAGAGGCGTTAAGTAACGCCCAGATGTGAAGAGATGTCATAAGGACACAACGATACACCAAGAGACACCAAAAAATGCCAAGAGACACCATGATATGCCAGTAGACACACAGAAGCACCGAAAGATGCCAAGAGACTGCAAGCGAAGCCAAATGTGCCAAAAGACAATAACAGACACCACAACAAGCAGCAAAGTAGCAGCACTGTGGAAGCTGAAGAATGGATGTGACGAAAGATGTATGCAATATTCGTGATCACTCACTGTCCAAAACTCACCTCTGTGCACAGGGAGCGTGGCTTAATGCAGGGGGGGTCACAGGATCGGTCAGCCATGGGCTTGGCTGTCATCGGGCATCCACCTGAGCAAAGGCCAAAAAAGTGTCAGAGCTGTAAGATGTCAAAAAATTAATAAAAAAGTGTCAGACCTTTACTTGTAGTCCATAAGTAACAACAGTACAGTCTAGCAACAAAAACAAGGAACAGGAATAATTGTGGTTTCCTAACTGCTTTTCACTTCAGTTTGTTGTATTACAATGAATTTAACTTAAGACATAATATGTAATATTTCTGCATTAAAATGTCAGACACCTACGACTACACCTGTGTTATATACAGTATTTTGTTTAGTTGAGTGCTTACATTATCCCATTTTAATCAATGACACGGAGCGTGTGATTTGGTCTCCTGTCAGTTGGTCGCCTGTCAAAGACTTCATATAACCTTTAACCCCTCTAGTTGCTCTAGCTTCAGGCAAAACATGGGAAACACCAGATGATACGTTAGAGAGTAATTGTAAATCATACAATTTAATTATACCCAGATTGTTTTAACACACAGCATAATGCTTGATTAATGATATGCCACTTTGCAGCACAGAAGCCACAGTAGAGAGCTAATTTATTGCTATGATATTTCAATATCGATCCAGCTTATTACAATGTTCTGCAATGACAAGTGGCTCATGCTAATGCTATGCTATGCTCCTAAAGTTATTTTTAGTATGATTGTTTTGACCCTGGATTACAACGCTAGGCTTACCCAAACCCAGCAAATCACATACCCCAGCACCGGGTGCTATGTGCTTACGGCACGGGGTACAGGCAATATCAGACCCACCCCCCACCACCGGTGAATTAATGTTAAAGGGTAACTACCGTTTTATTCAACGTGGAACCTATTTTCCTAAGTTTTTGTGTCTAAGTGACTGATGGGAACAACAATCTTTGACATTGGTCCAGTATTAAGCGAGCTCACTGCAGTCGGCAACGGAGAAACAAGGACAGACTCAGATTAATATTCTAAGTGTCTGACAACATTATGGAAAGGGTTTCTAAGGAGGTCGACCTTTCTGTTAAAGAGTAAGATCCTTTTTTTAAACATAAAAAAATCCGCGAAATTGCGTTCGCTAAACCCACCCATTATGAAAATAAGCAGTTATTTTAGCATCGTAAAATACACTTCATTCAAAGTCGTTTCTGTGTCACTTTGACACAGAAACATAGGAAAATAGGTTCCAGGTTGAAAAAATGGTAGTTACCCTTTCCCCCCTGGTGCTGATAAAATTCGAGAGGAGACACTGATGCGAAATATATTGTGATACTGTGGTTAAGATGAAAACGTATTATTAAATAGCTGAAGTTGAGCGCGGTCACTATAATTACACAATCATTACACATTACACAATGTTTTTGAGTTTTTAATTATCAGTACATATTTTGGTATGAATTAATTATTATTTATTAATCCATGCCACAAGACCGAATGACACTTGATGACGTTTATGACTTGTTTATAATGTTCATGACATGTTCATGACAGTGTCATTTCACTCTTACGTAGATACCTTCAAGTAAAGTGTAACCAAACATTTAAATTGATTCTGTCCAGGTTGAAAAAAACGGTAGTTACCCTTTAAGGGAACTATTACACTGACAACTGTGAGTTATACATGTATGAAAGGGTTGAAAGGTCATCACTGACATCTAGACGGGATCAGCATACCTGTGTTTTGAATTAAACACTTGGTATTCAAAAATGCTAAGATATTTAACATCCTGAGTTCAAACTGAACCATCATGACACCAGATCACGGGATTGGTTAGCTTTAAAAGTCCATCATAGCAATGTTAAAATGGTTCTATCATTGCTACGGAATAAACAACAGAGTGAAAAAATTTTATTTCACTTCAGGGATCAATAAAATATGTATTTTATATCTAAAGTGCGAGGAGGAAAAGTCAAGAGCTTTCAAGTGTACCACTCAGGAGTAAATCAAGACGTTGGCAAATATACAAGAGAGAAGACACTTTTTACAGTAGAGGGGATCTACATGTTTTTTATTTAATTTAATTCCTATGTCTGAATTTACACTTTTGTCAGTAGCAGGTCTATCATTTGGTAACCAGGTTCTACCAAACACACACAGTGTGGGGTAAGGAACGTGTGCCCCCACTGCGGATAGAATAAGCTGGATAACGTAGACAGACAGTACAACTGACATTGATCCAACCAGCAGACATTAAGAGAGAACACATGCCTGCAAAAACATTGTAATCTATCAGAGTTTCTTGAATATTTATAAGGTGGTATACTCGGGGAGAGAGCTCAGTATGAATATTCATGAGGGAAACCCCACTGCTTGCGAGGAAACATTTACAAGAAGGTAAAAGATGCAATCTGCCAATCAGGGCAGCCACACATAGGCACACCACCTAGAGTAATGGCTGTGCTGACATTTCTTGTTCACTTATACTCAGGGCGCAGTGTTGTATGCTCACCGAACCCAGAAATATGACATGGCTCCAGGCCTGTATGAAGCAGGAGCTGTAAATAAAAGCAGATGCCCCGACCAGAGGAACTCATTCTTCCAGATAGCCCTTCAAATCAAATGGCACATCAGAGGAAAAATGATTCTTAGTGGAACAATTAACAACGCTATCAGCATTGAGCTTAACCCTGACATGTGATGGACAATGGGATTAAACTTTGTCTGTGGCACTGCTACGGATTAAACCTTGTCTGCTTAAAGTTTCCCCGAATTTACTTTCATGAAATGCTTAGAAAGCAATCTGGGATTCTGACACTATTGAGACAGTTTTAAAGGGGTGATAGAATGCTTATATAGGGTATTTTACACTGTTCCTTAAGGTCTCCTAATGGGGTGTGTAAGATTGGTTGGGCTGAAAATTGCCCGAAAGCTATTTTATTAGGCCCTTAACTACCCTGTGAATATGGCTCTATTTAGAATAAGAGCTTTTCTTCCAAATATGGTATGCTCATGAATATTTCAAATGAGCTGTGCGCTGATTGGTTTGAGCAAACTACATAGAAACACATGGGAGACTCGACAGCAGGTCTCATATTTCAGACACTGCAAAGTTATACATTGTTTGTCGTTTATTAAATTCACTTCTGAGACTTTTTTAAGCAAGAAATCAACTATATAAAGCTCAAATATGGGCCGTTTTACGAAAATTTATGGCTAATTGCAAATTTGGTAAGACTGTGTGTCGGAGTTCAGCGGCCGCTGCTGCCTGTGTTGCTGCCTCGCCGCCCGGCCTGCCTTACTTCACAGACCCCGGCCTGCTGTGAGGTAGATAGAGCTCCGTCACGGCTGGCAGCCCACAGCACTCCATACCCGCGCAAAGTCACTGTTTTTTGGGCTAATGGCCTACCAAACGCTGCTGCCCTGACAGAGCTCCGGGGCCTGCAACTCCCCTCTTACTGCTAGCTAAATGGCCCGTGTGTGAGAGTGAGAGCGCGGTCAGCGAGCTTGTTACGCCAGCAATCTCTTGGTGGTGCGCGCTGTCACCTGCCGCGGAGACGCTGGCCTCACTAACCTTTCCTCCTCTGAGTCGGGTCTCCATCGCGCTGGACTCAGTTTCACTGAGCCTACTAACACTTAATAAATAAAATAAATGCCATTACATCAGTGAGTTCAAACTGCTTATTATGCGTAATTTGGACTGACACTGAGATGCATGTTGTTCTGTAACTGGTGTGGCGCTGCCACTATTCTCATCATTTCCACTTCGACATTACATTTTTTTTATTATTATTTCTGCCATGGTTCGGTGCATTCACCGCTCGGTCACCATTTGCCATTCTGGGCATTTTCTTTTACTGCTTATCCAAGATGACAAACCTCCAAACAGAAAATTTTTTTCTCGCCTCCACCTCCGACCTCACAGTCGCTGAAGTTTTTTTTTTTCGTCTTCAGCGGGATAACCCGTTGTGATTGGACAAAGAATGACGTTGGGGGCACATTTATAGTCATTTCCATATTAATTTATGGGAGCAGGCAAGGCGGGGTCGGTCACTCATTCATGTGCGCTCAATTTCACGTTGATTATCATGTATAAAGGAAAGGTGCGCAGGACATGGCGTACGACCGGTTTTATACATGTGAATATTTCTGTGCGTAGGTACTTTTCAAGTTTTGGCCGTACGCCATCTTCTGGTATGAAAGCTGCGCAGTCTTTTATACATGAGGCCCCTGGTATTGTGCATGCTGACTCACTGAAATAGCTCACTGGAACACTTGATGGAATAGAGCCATCGTTAAGGATATCAATTTCAGCTGTGCTTTTCCTACTATGACAAGTCAACATGTCTGCTGTGAAAAAGGTCCATACATCAAATCCACCATGTTTATGAAACTTGCTACATGAACAGTGATCCACCTGGAGAAACTGCAGACTAAGTTTTCAAAACATCAGCATAAATGGGATGAATCCTGGGGCACAATTTGCAATATCTGGACCCAATTTGATTCTACTTTCATTTATTCATGTATGTATGCATTGACTTTGTCTATGCTTGTCTTTGTTGTTTTATTTATGCATACTACTGGACATCTTTGGGTTATGGTTTCTTTGGCTTGGGGTTAAGATGAATTGGGCATATTTGTACCTCTCCCTCCTTGTGCGTTTGTGTGTTTGTGTGTGCGTGTTTGTTTCGTTTGTATTTTGGGTGTTGATTTTTCTATATTTTATCCATATGTTGTCAAAAAACGTATAAATAAATTATTATTAATTATAAATAAAAATAAAGACTCCATAGTCTAACACCTGACCTCAAAATGGAACGTCAAGTTGAATGATGGATTTGAAAAAGCGTGTCACCCCTAGTAACCAGGTCCTAAATCCAGTTCACACTCGGCTATCAACAGTTTCACCCAGAGAGCTCTATATATTATGCTTACCTGTGACGTTTAGCCCATCTGAGCGCTGACACCAGACGTGGCGAGATGAAGCCCTCCATGGTCCAGTCATCCATTTGTATTCCAAACACTGACCCTCTGCAGGAAAAGCATGGCCATGACTTTGTTAAAAGCTGTAATAACAATGTAGCTTATACCGTAGATCAGGGGCGATTCTAGAATCAGAGCTTTAGGAGTGCCTGGAACCCTTTTAATTTTTTTATTTGTTACATTATTCTACTAAACTAACATGCATTTTAACATCATTGTGGACCATCGTGATAGGGGAAACACTGGATTGTGTAACTAGAAAGACACCATCAATTCTGAGAAAACCTACTTTAATGCTGAGCCACAGGGCCATTACTACAAAGGTGAGGTGGTATTACAAATTCAATTGGATATTTATCTATGGAAAAACAGACATTTCCAAAATGCAGCATCAATAACATTTGAAAATTTGAGATTCATGTGATTTTGACTAAAGGCTGACAATGAAAATGTCTGAAAATGTTTTTCTGAATGATCTAGGCATCCAGATTCTGGGTTTAGTTTCACAATGTTGTGATATTCCTAGAGCAGAACCCCTAAGCTCACAAAAGATTAACACAGATTTTTTTTGGGGGGCAATTCTTTTTTTTAAAAGGGCTAAAATGGCCCCTGCTGTAGAATCAACATGCACTCCTATAATATGCCTCTGTGAATGACTTTAGTGTCATTTTGAGTTCCAGCACGACTCTGACAGACTGACCTGTACACGGCCGAGCCTCCAGCTCCTGTTCTGGACACTGCAGCAGGTTCTCTGGATCCTGGGCCACCACGGCTCGGGACCGGACCTGGACTGAGCCAAAACCCAGGTCATCCCCACTCACGCAGCTTAGCTGGCACGGACTCCAAACTGTCCAGTCTGTCAGGTAGCACTCTCCTACAGAACATACAGAGAGTTCAGCAACTAAAACTCTAAATGGGAAAAGCAAGTGCATTTAGTGCGGCCATAATTCATGTTTTTAAGCCTGAATCACCTGTACCACCATTCTTTTTGAACAGCTGACAAGTAGACATAACTTAAAATGGTCAAATCCAAAAAACTGCATTCAAATAATGGCTGAGTTGTGACAAGCTGCAAGCATTAACAAATACAGACGGGTGGCTTATAAAGGCCAGGTAAAATAATAAATAACACTGAGAGGGTGTGGAATTAACTATAGTCTGATTCCACTAATCAATTCCACTTGCTTCTACTTTGCTCACTGTTAACTCACTGTTAATCTACCTTCAGTGAAATAAAACACAGTAGATGTCTACATGTAAGAATGTAGTAATTCATTGTAAATAACTCAGATTTTTCAAAGCTTTCAACCGCATCACATCGACTTCGGAAAAGTTACGACAGCTGAGCTATTTCCATGACAACCGAGCCGAGGGCATCCACTGACGAAGATGTGGTTAAAAGCATAGAAAAATACCACTCAGTGAACCTTGAGCCTGTTTTTTCAGATTAAAAAGCAGAGAGAGGAATTCCGTCTTGTGAGATGCTAGACTTTTAAGATGATTGAAGAGAAGTAGTGAAGAGAAAACAGTATTGCTGTTAAAAAGAGAAAGTGAGAGCAGCTGAGTGGTGACCATGACATGACTGTTGTTGTACTGATAGAATCAGTGCTGTGAAAATGTACGTATGCTGAATGTATTAAGACAAACAAGTGTTGAGTTTGCATTAACAACAAATTAAAACGTAAAAAGTAGCAGAGCAGGAAATAAGGAGGCTTACTAAAATATAGAATATGCTTATACAATATGGGAATTCAAAAAAAAATTTGGTTTTAAATAAAGGTGTGATTTTCCCTGCACTATTAAAAGCATCCAATTATGCCAATTTTCAGTATTTGAACTGGAAAGCCTCCAACAAGCACTTCAGCCAATCAGAGTCAAGTACTATGAGGACTAGTAGATTGATTGGCAACATCATTACATATTAAATTTTTGCCCTGAACCATGGAATATTTGAAAACTGAGGCAAAACAGGAAAACTAAATTATATTGGATTTTTAAAACTCATTCTTTCTTGTTACGTCATTGATTCAATCCCCAGACCGACAGGATAAATCTGGGTGAAGAAGTGAAAGGGCAGCGCTTGTCCCTCCCTCATTACCACCACTGAGGTGCCCTTGAGCGAGGCCCTTAACCCTCCCCCCCAAAAAAAGAAACGCTGCTCAGTGGCCGAACTTGTGAGAGTGAGAACTTGTTCTCAAGTGACTAACCTGGATAGACAGGTAATAAAAAATAAATACAAATTTGATCTTTCTAAGATGTCACAGAAGATATGCCATGTTTCATTCAGGTGCAGGTATATCCATTCAAATGTCCACTTCACTCCCTGGCAGTGGAAGGATGTGTGGCTGGACAATGGTCAATAGCATACACTGAAGTGAAATCAAAATGAAAACGCCTCCTCTCAGATATTTTCCTACCAAAAAACCTGATTCAGTTTTCATTACGATCATCTGCCCAGAAGAATGATACTCTCAGGAAAGAGAATATTCAACAAGAGAAGATTCTCCTTAAAATAGATTACTCTGCTCCCTCTGTAATGCCAAAGCTAATGTGAGCACATTAATGCACATTCAATTAATCATGAAGCCTCCCATCCAATACATAACTAAATCAGGTAGTGAAGAAGAATTGTAAAATCACAATTGTATTAAAAATGGGTTTCCATCAGAGTGAATGGTTTTCTTTTTAAAGTAGTCAGAATGGACAGAAGCAGGAACCAGATCTGAGGCTCCTCTTTGACCTTGTAGTCTCCACTAAGCCACTTAACTTGATTATGGGCTGATTACACCCACACACAGTCCAAGCTGGAGCAGTCAGTGTAAGTATACACATGTACGCACATGCTTGAACAAATACTATACACACACAGTGCAGCTGCTGTAACTAGCCAGTTTTTTTTTTTTTTTTTTTCAGTAGCTTGATAGCAACTGAAAGCTTTTTATTTTGGCATAATAAAAGTTGCCTGCCACAAACATCTGTTATCAGCTCTGTAAAAGCTTGCGGCATTGTCCTCAGCTCTCTTCCTCCCACCTGTTAACATCGGCGCTGCATTGTGTGGTACACTCTGGAGCTCTTGAAGCTCCTACAATCAAACACACTCAACAGTAAGTGCTTCAACTGCCAGGTCTTTGTTGTTATTGTGAAAGCCTGGAATAAGCACTAGAGGTGGTACTAGAGAACAAAACACTGAATAGTGAATACCGTTATATTTATATGTTGTCTAACCAGTTGGATGTTGAATGTCTATCCAGTAGACAACATCAGCTGGTTTTTCCTGGCAGACACTGTGGAATAAGCTATTGACGACGACGTTCCACTTCTAGGATTGTTTAGGTGCCGCCTTAAAATTCTGCCGGATGTCCCTCTTTTTAAGATGGATGTCCGTCCCCTTCCATTTTCTTTGCGTTGGCGTTCTAACCTCCGGTGGATTTGTGAGGACTATGGTTAACTGGTCCTCAGATCTCTGCAGACTATCTGTCCAATCTGAGTTTTCTGTTGCACGACTTAAACTACTTTTAAATGTACACAAGTTCCACCAAAACAAATTCCTTCCTGAGACTATTTAGCAGAGGCACCGTTATTGTGTCAGGGGCTTAGCGCCACCCAAGATGATTGTGATTGGTTTAAAGAAATGCCAATAAACTAGAGCACATTTTTTTCCCATCCAGGAAAGCTGTGTGGACTAGCCAGACCTTCCTCTGCAGTGCTGAGAAGGAAGGTCTGGCAATGTGAGACTAGTCACCCCCAAGTCGTTTCCCTTTGTCGCCTTTCTCTTTTTGTTAACATTGTTGAGGAAGTCATCTTGTTTGAATAGACTTTATTGGAATTTTCAATGGACAAAATCTATAAGGGTTTCGCATTGACATTCAGGGCCCTATTTTAACGATCTGAAACGCAAGTGTGAAACGCCAAACGCAAGTAGCTTTGTGGGCGGATCTCTGGCGCTGTTGCTATTATACCTGCGGGATAAATGACTCTTGCGCCCGACGCAAATCTTAAATGGGTTGTTCTGAAGTAGCTAGGTGTGGTTTGGGCGTAACGTGAAAATAACCAATCAGAGCGTCATCTCACATTCCCTTTAAGAGCAGGCGTATTGTTTCGTGGCGGATTGCTATTATGACGGCGGATTTGCCTGGCGCACGCCAGCGGGAGCTGTCCGGGATGCGGCAAAGTAATAAATGCCTGTCTTGTCCGGTTGACGATGTTGCTGCGGCCTCTCGGGCGCATCTCCTCAAGTCTGGAGAGGATTGCTGCAGCCATGGAGCGTGGGCCTCCAAACGCACCACCTGCTCCTGTTGTGCCCCTTCCTCTTCCCCCCACTCCATCTCCATCCACCCGCTCCACCAGGAGCGCATCGCGCATTACTCCAGATTCACCAGATTCCGCCGGAGTGTCCAATCCCACCGTAGTTCAACATCACGTCTCCTTAAGTCCTCTAATATTTCCTCATTTATGTCATCAACACATCCATGATTCATGGAAATGTTGTGTATAACACAACAAGCCACAAAGAATGCTGCGACTTTTGAGGGCTGTAATCTTAACGTGGCTCCTCTGATCTATCCAAACACCTGAAGCGCATTTTCAGTAATATTTTTCTTTGTAATTATGTATGGTTTTCAAAAATGGCAACTGCTGTAGATGAGAGAAGTGTATGCGCGTTGTGCACACGCTACATTATGGCCAAGCATGCGCCCCTAAAATAGCATCTGAATAACGCCACTGACTTTAGACTAGTACCACTGACTTTAGACCAGGTTTTTCCTGGTCAGTGGCGGAATTGTTTTCTGAAACTGCAAAATAGGACTACGTAACGTTTGCACCTGAACACGCCTCCTCTTTTCGCTGAACCGCCCCCGGGAGCGCAAATACATTCCCTAATTTACCGACGTGCGTCTGTGGAGGGAAAAGTCCGCTGTGCGTCGGGTGCAAAATAGGAATGATACATGCGTCGGTGTACAAAAGCAATTGCGCTGTAGGGCCCTCAATGTGAAAACACACGCTACGACTAGTTGATCGATGCAAACAGCGTAAGCATTAAAATTGACATTTGTACATTTTAACAGAGGCTGATTGACACATGTACAATGTACATAATTAATACAAATGTACAGTGTCCATCCAGCAGACAGCAACAGGTGGATCAAATGCAGAAAATCCTCCTAACCTTACAACAAAAAGTCAATGGTGCCGTTCTTCAAAGCACAACATACAACTAACTGAAAGGGTTGACTGTAAAAATAACTGTAAATACAGTAAGATCATACTTCACGTAGGTGGTAATGATACCCGATTACGTAAATCGGAGATCACTAAAATTAATGTTAAGTCAAGTCACTTTGTGCTTATGCAAAGACAATGTCAGACTCTGTAGTTTTCTCTGGACCCCTGCCAAACCTGATGTCAGTAATGAAATGTACGCGCATGTCATCCTTCAACTGCTGGTTGTCAGAATGGTGCCCAGCTAATGATGTGGGCTATGTGAATAACTGGAGGTTCTGGGAAACTGCTCTGGTTAAGAGAGACGCCATTCATCCCACGTTGAACGCGCTCTCATATCAAAAATCTGACCGAGTCTATTATCGATCTTAAACCATGACAACCCAAGTTTGATATTAGAAATCAGGTTCGAGGGCATCCTCTAAGGCTCCGTTGAACCAGTCGCCCACTCACATCTAATAACCACGGTGTTGTCCCCAACTCAGATCGGTTAAATCAAAGGTAAACAAAAGAGGGACTATACAACCTAATTGAAATTAAAAAACCAACCACTGCAACGATAGAAATAATAAGAAAATTAGATATGGACTATTAAATATTAGATCTCTGTTTTCTAAAGCAGTATTGGTAAACAATTTGATATCAAATAATCAAATTGATCTATTCTGTGTTACGAAAACCTGGCTGGGCCCATGAAGAATATGTTAGTCTAAATGAAGCCACTCCTCCCTGTCATCAATAATACTCAAATTTCTAGAGGCTCGAAGGCGAGGGAGTTGCAGCCATCTTTGATTCAAGCCTGTTAATTAATCCTAAACCTAAACTAAATTATAACTCGTGTGAAAGCCTTGTTCTTACTCTTCAACCTCCAACACGGAAAACATTACAGCCAATTATATTTGATGCTATTTACAGGGCTCCAGGTCCGTGTTCTGAATTTTTATCTGAATTCTCAGAGTTTTTATCATGTGTAGTCCTTGAATCAGACAAAGTACTTATTGTAGGTGATTTTAATATCCATATGGACGTTGACAGCAATAGCCTCAGTACTGCTTTCAACTCATTATTAGATTCAATTGGTTTCAGTCAGAGTGTGCATAAGGCCACGCACTTTTTTAACCACACCCTCGACCTTGTGCTGGCATATGGCATTGATATTGAGGATTTAATAATATTTCTGAAGAATCCTGTATTATCAGACCATTTCTTAATAACTTTCGAATTCTTACTACCCGACTATACAAAGTTAGATAAAAGCTTCCACACTAGATGCCTATTTGACAGTGTTATAGCAAAATTTAAGGAAGATATTCCAACAGCATTTAACTCAATGTCATGCCTTAATATAACAGAGGACCTTTGTGTTAACTTTAGTCCCTCCCAAATTGATACATTTGTAGATGGTGTTACGGCCTGCCTACGGACGACTTTAGACTCTGTTGCTCCCCTCAAAAAGAAGATGATGAAGCAAAGGAAATTAGCTCCTTGGTATAACTCCCAAACTCGCAAATTAAAACAAATCTTGCAAAAACATGAAAGTAAATGGCATTCCACCAAACTGGAAGAATCTCGTTTAGATTGGCAAGACAGTCTGAAAACCTATAGAAAGGCCCTAAGAAATGCCAGATCAGACTATTACTCATCACTAATAGAAGAAAATAAGAACAACCCAAGGTTTCTTTTCAGCACTGTAGCCAGGCTGACAGAAAGTCATCGCTCTAGTGAGCCATCTATCCCTATAGCTCTGGGTAGCGAATTTAATAAAATAAATAATTAAACGATTAGAGATAAAATTCATCACCTTTTGCCCTCAACTTCTAAAGGTTCACCTTTAGACACAGGACTACTAGAAATAACGACAAGACCTGACATATACTTAGACTGCTTTTTTCCTATAGACCTTCAACAATTAGGACCCTATCTTGCACTCAGCACAATTGCCTTTGTACACCGACGCATGTATCATTCCTATTTTGCACCTGACGCACAGCGGACTTTTCCCTCCACAGATGCACGTCGGTAAATTAGGGAATGTATTTGCGCTCCCGGGGGCGGTTCAGCGAAAAGAGGAGGCGTGTTCCGGCACAAACGTTCCCTGGTGCTATTTTGCAGTTTCAGAAAACAATTCCGCCACTGACCAGGAAAAACCTGGTCTGAAGTCAGTGGCGCTAGTCTAAAGTCAGTAGCGCATTATTCAGATGCTATTTTAGGGGCGCATGCTTGGCCATAATGTAGCGTGTGCACAACGTGCATACATTTTGCTTCTCTTATCTACACGGACGCAGCAGTTCCCATTTTTGCAAACCATACATAATTACAAAGAAAAATATTACTGAAAATGCACTTCAGGTGTTTGGATAGGTCAGGAGGCACTTTACAGTACAGTCCTCAAAAAGTCCCAGCATTCTTTGTGGCTTGTTGTGTTTTACACAACATTTCCATGAATCATGGATGTGCTGATGACATAAATGAGGAAATATTAGAGGACTTAAGGAGACGTGATGTTGAACTACAGCGGGATTGGACACTCTGGTCCGGGAGTGGCAATGCGCGATGCGCTCCTGGTGGAGAGGGTGGACGGAGATGGAGTGGGGGGAGGAGGAAGGGGCACAACAGGAGCAGGTGGTGCGTTTTTTGTGGAGAATGCACCTGAGAGGAGCAGCAACATCGCCACCCGGTCAAGACGGGAATGTATTACTTTGCCGCATCCCGGACAGCTCCCGCTGGCATGCGCCAGGCAAATCCGCCGTCATAATATCAATCCGCCACGGAACAAGCACGCCTGATCTTAAAGGGAATGTGAGATTACGCTCTGATTGGTTATTTTCACGTTACGCCCAAACCACACCTAGCTACTTCAGACCAACCTACTTGCGTTTCACGTTTGATACTTGCGTTTCAGATCGTTAAATTGGGCCCTTAATGTTAAAAGTCTCTTCAGCTAAGCCTTCTACCTGTCTCTTAGACCCCATCCCAACAAGGCTACTTAAAGAAGCGTTACCCGTGGTTAACACTTCATTACTAGATATGATCAATTTGTCTTTATTAGCAGGTTATGTACCACAGTTATTTAAAGTAGCTGTGATAAAAACCCCTTCTGAAAAAAACCACTTTCGATCCTGAAGTCTTAGCCAACTACAGACCTATATATATCTAACCTTCCCTTTCTTTCCAAGATCCTTGAGAAGGTAGTCACTTATCAGTTATGTGATTTTTTACGTAGTTTGAGGACTTTCATTCAGGATTTAGAAAGCATCATAGCACAGAGACAGAACTGGTGCAAATTACTAACAACCTTCTAACTGCTGCCGACAAAGGTCTTGTCTCCATACTTGTCTTATTAGATCTTAGTGCTGCATTCGACACTATTGACCATACCACCCTGTTACAGAGATTGGAACATTTAGTTGCCATTAAAGGAATCACACTTAGCTGGTTTAAGTCATATTTCTCTGATCGATCTCAGTTTGTTAATGTTAACAATAAATCCTCCATGTATGCTAAAGTTAGCCATGGCGTTCCACAAGGCTCAGTGCTTGGACCAATTCTATTCTCTTTATATATGCTTCCTCTAGTCAATATTATTAGGAAACACTCAATTAACTTTCACTGTTATGCAGATGACACCCAGTTATACTTGTCAATCAAGCCAGAGGAACCAGTCAGTTAGCTAAACATCAAGCATGCATTAAAGATATAAAATCCTGGATGACCTACAGTTTTCTGATGTTAAACTCAAACAAAACTGAAGTTATTGTGCTGGGCCCCAAACACCTCCGAAATTCATTTTCTAAAGATATAGCTACCCTGAATGGTATTGCCCTGGCCTCCAGCACTACTGTCAGAAATCTTATTTTTGATCAGGATATATCCTTTAACGCCCATCTAAAACAAACCTCAAGAATAGCTTTGTAACATTGCCAAAATTAGGAACATCCTGTCCAAAACGATGCAGAAAAACTAGTCCATGCATTTGTTACTTCCAGGCTGGACTACTGCAATTCCTTACTATCAGGTTGCTCAAATAAGTCCCTTAAGACTCTCCAGCTGATCCAGAATGCACGTGTCCTGACAAGAACTAAGAAAAGACATCATATTTCTCCTGTATTAGCTTCTCTGCATTGGCTTCCTGTAAAATCCAGGATTGAATTTAAAATCCTTCTCCTGACCTACAAAACTATAAATGGTCTAGCACCATCATATCTAGAAGAGCTCTTAGTACCGTATTGTCCCACTAGAGTACTACGCTCCCAGAATGCAGAGTTACTTGTGGTTCCTAGAGTCTCTAAAAGTAGAATGGGAGCCAGACCCTTTAGCTACCAGGCTCCTCTCCTGTGGAACCAGCTCCCAGTCTGGGTTCGGGGGGAAGACACTGTCACCACATTTAAGAACAAACTGAAAACCCCTCTCTTTGATAAAGCTTATAGTTAGGGAGTGAGGAGATCCAGAAATGCTTGTTACTAACCTAGGTCTGGGGAGTTTACTCCCCGGAGTCCTTATGTTTTTTTTCGCCCAGCATATTTCCTTGGATTAGGATGGCACCAAGATCTTGGTTGCAGTGTCGCCGTGGTATTGCTTCACTACACCCTGCTACGCTCTGCGGTGTCCTGCTGCGTCCTGCTGAACCCTGCTGCGTCCTGCTACGTCAAGCTATGCTCTGGTGTGCCATGCTACATACTGTAACACCCTGCAGTGCCCTGCTATGACATCGACTACTATGACTACCATTTTTTTGTCACCGTTACATTATTTTTATTGTGAATATTATTGCCACTGTTCATCACATCCCCAACCGGCACCGTCAGACACCGCCTACCAAGAGCCTGGGTCTGCCGAGGTCCTTGTCCTCACCATTGTCGCACTATGCTTGATCTTGGGGGAATTACTAGAATTGTTGTGATTTTATAAATTATACTGGTCTAGACCTACTCTATCTGTAAAGTGTCTCAAGATAACTCTTGTTATGTTTTGATACTATAAATAAAATTGAATTGAAATTGAACTGTGGAAGATGTTCTGCTGCATTCAATTTCTGCAGTATAACCCCAGATAAGCACTATGAAGATGGTCATACATCCTCATACAAACACATGGATGTATCAAAACTGGTATGAGGGCATGATGAAAAACAGAGGATCAAATAATTCTACATGATTGGCATTTTGAAATATGAAAATAACAGCATCATTTTCTTTAAAGGTCCCATGGCAAGAAAATCACTTTATGAGGTTTTTTAACATTAATATGAGTTCCCCCAGCCTGCCTATGGTCCCCCAGTGGCTAGAAATGGTGATAGGTGTAAACCGAGCCCTGGGTATCCTGCTCTGCCTTTGAGAAAATGAAAGCTCAGATGGGCCGATCTGGAATCTTCTCCTTATGAGGTCATAAGGAGCAAGGTTACCTCCCCTTTCTCTGCTTTGCCCGCCCAGAGAATTTGGCCCACCCATGAGAGAGAGACATTATGGCTTTCAAACGAGCAAAGTGGCTGTTGGGCAAGGCCACCCCACCCTCCACCTTGACACCCCCCCCACCCGTTTCAGTGCTTGAAATAGGGCTGATGTGATTTTTGTGTTATTTTTAATTTTGCAAATTTTTATTTTGTCATTTGTTTTTTTTTTTTTTTAAATTTTATAAAATTTTTTAATTATTTATCTTTACACAGACAATATTGAACGTCAGCTCAACTTTAAAAAATAATAATCGTAAATCGAATCTGCCCTGCAGTGCCCTGCTATGCCCTGCTACGCCATGAACTACTACAACTACTATTTCTAGTCATAGGTCTATTACCTTTATTGTGACTATTATTGCCACTGTTCATCACACCCCCAACCGGCACCATCAGACACCGCCCACCAAGAGCCTGGGTCTGTCCCAGGTTTCTCCCTAAAAATAAGTTTTCCTTGCCACTGTCGCACTTGGGTCTTTGTAAATTATAGAGTGTGGTCTAGACATACTCTATCTGTAAAGTGTATTGAGATAACTATTGTTATAATTTGATACTATCAATAAAATTGAATTGAATCGTAATCGCAATATCTGGCAGAAAAATCACAATTAGATTTTTTCCTTAAATCGTTCAGCCCTAGCTTGAAACCAGTAATTTCTGTGTGTTTAGAGGCTGACTACAGCATACTGCATATGGTTTCCAAGTCCCATGGCATCATACCAGAGACATGATGTACTTAAACCTGAAAGCAAGATACATTGGCTATAGCAGAGCAGAGAACAGCTTTAGATGAAAGTAGGTCCTCAGGGTTTTTAGGGATTTAGGTTTACATGGAGACATCTAGCTAAATTCCTTCCATCAAGGTAGCTCAGGTAACCTGACATGCCAGATGGTTTGTTACACAGAACTACCTGAGAAGCGAAAAATTCCTCTTTGCAGGAAAAACCCTGGTCTATCAAACTCTTGCCAAAGGAATCAGCACCCCCCTACCTGAGGGGGAGCCGTTTTTCTTTCCTCTTTTTGTCTGGTGGTTAGTCTTCTTTTACTACTCATGGTTTTAAATCACTGCATCATTTCTCAGCTAAATTTCATGGAAAATCTGTCACATGAATATATTTGAATGAAATTGCCAAGGCAATGTGTGACCCTCATATGAAAAGTAAAATAAAAAAATGTAATCTTGCCAAAGCCAGTCGAGAGAAGAACCTTTTCATCAGCAAAACACTTTAGCGCCATTCTTTGCTCTGTTTTTAAAGAAGAAATACTCCCCTGTTCTGATATAACTGATGCTATTGCAACGTCTAACCAGCTAACCTCTTTAGTCGCCTCTCTATGTTATCTAACCCGTTCTCACTCCCAACTCGTAAAATCGAGCCGCTTGGGCAGTGTCTCTCAGCGTCAGATAGGACGCAAAAATCATCCTTCAGCGTCTGTACGGAACGCACCGGGCAGAGCAGAAGCTTGACCGCGGCGCTGTAAGATGACGTAGTATTAAGAGCGACAACTGTAGCGAGTAGTATTAAAGCCAGAAATACCGCGTAGGGAAGTTGGTTGGGGGGGTCGGATGGGTCAAACAACACAGGACTTTCACCCAGGAGACCGCGGTTCATGTCCCGTTCTTGTCCCGCATGTCACTGAAACTTTCATTTTTTTAACCCCAACCACCATCTGTTCCTAAACCCAACTGTCCTGTTCTTCTTTTCCTAAACCTAACGTATGTCCCGACCCAGAGCGTCCAAAGTGATGCGAACAGTCCCGACCAAGCACGTTTAGATAAAGCTTGTTTAGATATGACGCTAAAGGAGACTTTTAGCGTCAATAACAACACCAAAGGCACCTGACCAAGGGTCTGTATGTTACGCGATGGGAGTGAGAATGTGTTGAGTTGTCACACACAACTACACAAAGCTGCCAGTAGCTTCTTTTAGGACACTGATTGGTCCAAACTACTGTTAGTTCGGACACAATCACAATACTTGAAACCTGACCATATGGATTTTTGTGGCAAGAATGCAGTAAGCTCAGGTAATCAAGAGGAATTTAAATAATAATACAGCTTGGATCTTTTGTATTTTGCCCACAGTTTCTATCGGTTTGCTAACTTGGGGGATCGTCTGACTGCTCGTTTCTAGACTGGATCTCTGTACTCTGAGTAAATATTTTTTATTACTGATTGGAACGATGGCCAAAAGTGCATAAGAGTAAGTTGTAATAATTTGAAATACTCCTTTAGAATAAGCAGGAATAGTTTTGTTGTTTGGTGTTAGGAGTTTTGCTGTGATTATACCTGTAAACTTTTATTTCACTACTTTGGGACCTCCCTCTCTCTCCCTGTAGCAGCCTGTATTATCTTCTTACCTGGACAGGGTACAGTACAGGGTTCCTGCAGAACGATAGGTGTGTCTCTGTCCACTGAGGGCTCCAGATCTCCACACAGCTCATCATCCACCAGAATGCTGTCCTGCTGACCTGAGCCATTCGACACAAAGCATGACACATTCCTGAAGCGCAGGCCTTCTCCACACCTCGCCCCCTAATGGAACAGAGAAGAAATAAATGTACTGTGTGAGTCAAACACAACTTTATACAAAGGGCATTTCTAGCTCAAGCAGCAAATGTTATCATGAAGAGCTAGCTCACTGTTCACACTAAATCTAGCTGGGTCTTCAAAGGTTTTTAAGCTTTTTATCTTAGGTAAAGTTAGAACAGTTTGGGTTATTTTACACGAGTGATTTGCAGAGACTCTTCCTGCATTCACATAAAATCGGGCAATGTGGTACCTTCCCGCAGGGTTGTGCATTGGTGGGAGTTCAGAACGCAACCGCCATGAAACAGTTAGAAAATAACGTTTTATTCCTCGGATTCACTGCTTTGTTCGGTGCTTAAAATAAATAATGGAGCTTTTTCTTTCATTGATTTTAGTGGTTATATTATTAGCCATTGTGACATAGCAGTTAAAAAATCTCTCACAGCCCATGTTCAGTAATAAATGCCAGTTTGTAAGATAATATGGGAATGTAAATAGACCTTGTTTCACTATCACATTATGCACATGTTACATTATTCAGTGCTACAGTATATACTGGAATTGTAAATTCTTATTTAAATAATTTAAATTATTTAATATGTCTAACTTATGTGAACAGAATAATGTAAAGATATCTATATTCACATACAAACTCCCTTTAAATGTTATTTCCTCATGCCGAATTTCTTCAACAAGTCTAAATACTGATGCTGATGAAAGAAAAATTACAACTGTCCCAATAGTGTAGTGAAGCTGCTCAGACAATATTGGCCAAACGTGATGGAGTTTTCTAACAGAAAGAGGGATGGAGGCCAACTGACCTCAGACTTGCAGTCAGACCAGGCGCTGTATCTCCAGCTGTAGCAGGGCTTCACCAGGCAGGGCTTCCACTGCTCCATTTGGGACGGACAGGGCCTCCCGTCGCCCTGGGGAGCCTGGATCACTGTCCGCCTCCGCCACAGCTTGCCTGCAGAACAGCAGATAAAAAGAAGAAAAAAATGAATTATTTATTCATAAGGACGTTGACTGAGAGGAGGAAGACAGGTCTGAGCAGCTGGAAGAGTGTGAATGTTTCAAGTGATTTGGAATACGATATTGTCTGTCAAGGTGACCTCTAGGCCTTTATTTGTGACAGGACAGCTTAGACATGAAAAGGGAGAGAGAAGAGTCATGACATGCAGCAAAGGGCCGCAGGTTTGAACCCAAACCCGCGGTCGCTGCATCAAGGAGTGAGCCTCTGTATAGGGGTCGGCACGCTCTACCAGGTGAGCTACCCAGGCGCCCACGTTTGGGCCGTCTACCACTAAAGCTACTGTAGATTCTCAGATCAAAGCTGGGATTCAAATGACAGCCAACATGAATAAATAAAGGCCAAGTAAAAAACATTGTAGAGTGAAATCACTCTAGTTCACATGTTTAGTTGAACATGTCCTGTCATATCATACTCACAACATGGAAAAAATGAAAAATATTATGCAAATGTGAAGGCACTATATCAGTTTAACTTAAAGAGGCACCTCACCAATGAGATGACTTCTGTAATTGAAGAATGTATATTAATCTGAATGGAGTCTGGATTGTCGACAGTTCAGTTACTGAAAAATTGCCAGAACATGCAACATCTGTCTCTTGATATTGCATTGTCCATATTGCGATTTTGATAAAATTGTGATTTACTGTGCAGCCCTAGTCTTTGTGTTTGTTCTTGTTTCATAGCCTGCTGTCCAGGGGGTCCACTGTCACTGTCGTGAAAAGTTACTCTTTCCACCAATAAAATGTTCCTGTTTGATATTACCTGTAAACTTTCTTTAACATAGTTAATGTTATTTGCTTCACACGTAACTAATTCTTACACAGGTTTAAATTTGGGCTCTCTCACATGCAGAACTAAACCAAACAACTGATACCACCCTTTGAATAAAACCTGATGAATTGAATTAAAAAAACTTAAAGCGGCTCACAGATGGCAATCATGTTATCATTATGACATAAGACTCCACATATAGTACATACACATTTTTACTATATACCTATATACACAGCAAATAACAACTAACTACAAACTGAAAACACATATCAATACAAATTAGTGGTCTTCTGCAATGTGCCCATACAAGAGAGAGGGAGGACAAAAGGGAGGGGGCCCCAGCCACCCAGACAGAAACTTTGGTGGTTCCTGTCAGAATCAACAGGTGAAAACAAAGACATTCACACATCAACAGGGTTTGATCCAGTTTATACAGTCAATCGGGTCCAGGTCGGGTCCTGATCATACCTGTCAAGTATCCCGTTTTGGCCGGGAAAGTCCCGTATTTTACCCTTCTTTCCCGCCGTCCTCCCGTATTAGTATTTTCCCGTAAATCTCCCGTATTTTAACCTGCGTTATTAAAAAATAATACCCCGGGTCCGAGCGGAGTAAAAAAAACAAAACATTTCCAATCTGAGCTCTGTCACTAGCCTCGCGATAACTGCCACCTGCAGTAGCCTACTACAGGTACTGTAGGTGGCAGTTGTCGCGAGTTTAGTGTGTGAGGTCAGATGATGAGTGACGGATGATGGACGCTTCGACAGAGACGGTGCGCTGCCAAAGCTTCTGAAGGCTTTACTATGCATTCCCCATAGCAATGCAAGTTGAGAAAGGGTGTTTAGCATGGTATGAAAGATTGTTACAGAGAATAGGATGACGTTAGACAACAGAACTGTTTGCGCTCTACTCTTGTGTAAACCACTCTGTAAACCACTCTGGCCCAGCCCACAAATACACTCCTTCCAAAACAATCTTAAAGAATGCAAAGTCTGCAACAAATTTATACAATAACTCACTAAAAGAGTAAAGAAAATTTATGTGAAATGAAAAGAAAAACTGTAAAAGAAAAGCAATATGAAATGAAAAGAATGTGTGGAATGAAAATAAAATGTAAAGACAAGCAATGTTATAAATTGTAAATGTTTTCAGCATTCTGCATCAAGTGGTGATTTTAGCTTTCTTGTACACCTGTCTTAAAATGTAAGGGATACTGGAGCTTGGTTGGGGTGGTGGGACTGCTTGCGGTGGGTGCCGGAAAAATTTCCCTTATTTTCAAATCCAAAACTTGACAGGTATGGTCCTGATCTACAGTATCTTACGTGAGTTACAGGTTCTGAAACCACTGAGAGTGACTCTTGCGTTTTGGATGTTATTATCATACTGTCTGTGTGTCTGTGTTTTTGTTCCAGTGCTCTGCACAGATCTGACACCTGCCAGCCCGCCTGCTCTCTGAAGCTTTGTGGCACGGAGAGACAGATGTCATAAAATATATAGACATTCGCAGCTTTGTTAAAAAATCTCTCAACAGAAGCTTTGAGTTGTAAAGAAACATGACATTTGGTACAGTAGAAATAAAGACCTAGTTCCCTCTGTAGCGAAAAGGCTACGACTTGGCAATTTAAGTCTAAGTTGCACAGTAGGAGGAACACTGTGGTTGGTTACAAGGTAACTGTTTAGTGTCATAATCAATTGGACTGCATCTGTTTCTTGACCTCCACTGTAATGGTTCTTTTTTTGTACCATTTCTACTCTGAATTTCTCAAGTGACTCATATGTACCCTTATTTTCTAAGGAATGAAGTCTGGATTCTCCTTTCATTTTCTTCTGTCTCAGGGTAATAATTTAACACTTCTCTTTTAGCTTACTTGATCTATGGTGCAATTTTGAGGCTTCACCATACTCCCCGTAGCCATTTTTTAAATATTCAGATTCCTTTGTTGTGTTAAAATGAAACAAGGGGCTGTCTTATAGGCTGGGGGATACGAGTGGGCAGGATGGTAGGAGTGCCATTTACCAAATTCACTCTGCATTTTAACAAAGTGCCCCAGGGGAGGGATGTGAAAAAACTCTCTATTAAAGGCTGTCTCAAAGGGAATGCATGTGGTTTTTGTCCACCGTGCAACCTAAAACAAATACTACAGTCAGCAATAATACTTCAAGTGACAAAATAGAAAAGTAGGTCTCAAAATCCACAGAACTTTGTACATTTAAAGTGAAAAGATTTTGTAAAGCATTTTGGCATTAATACTGATTTGAATGATGATCAATTATTATTTAGTATTCTATTTAGAAAGTGTTCTTTTAAATGGAGACAATACATTTTATCTAATTCAAAAAGGTCATTCTCAGACCTCTAGGCATTTATTTCAGAGAGATTATTAGTTACCATTATTCAAATATGGTATGGCAGGATTATTTGATATGATTTCCAGGGTTGTTAAGTTCCGTAACACTCCACGTGATGTTGAACACTGTCAGAAACAAGTCCCTCTGTGATGTTTTCCCAGCAGCAGGTCTTACCAGATCTTCCAACAAACCAACCAATGTGCATAAATAAAGGACATTTCTAAAATCTCCTGTGACTATAAAACAATGGGCATCCTGCAACAACCAGTCGTAAGAAGGGCACCGTCGCTGCATCCGGGGCTAAGCGTCCCCCATGACTGTTGGGATTTGATTAAACATCCTGCACAAATCTCAAATGTTTATGGGCCCCAGATTTCTAATCAACGTTCACCATCTCCAGCTTCATGTCTGTGTGCTGCTTCGTTCACTGGTTTCTTTGCAGAAGATGCTAGCGCCTTATGTCGACAGAAACCAGTCATCGTCCTCAATTACGATTCTTCTGCTTCTGTGGTCTCCCTGTGGGAGGCCATGCCAGCGCTTGGGGTTGAGCAGTGGGTGGCAGTGAGTGCTGCTGGGGAAAAGAGAAGCCTGTGCCAGATGTCACTATCAGTGTTTGGCTGGAGAACACACAAAGCCATGGTTATCTATGCACACAGGTTGGACACATCCAGAAAAATAGCTGTTTTTACACCGACTGATTGATAACAGCACCTTGCTGCTTCCAGGTATGCTTGAAATCACAAATCCAGCTCATTGCTATTCCTGGCTCAGGAACAGAAATGAACTCTTCTAGGAAAGTATGTCCTCGTAGCCAGCCTGGAGATAAAAAGAAACACAGGAAGGAAAGCGAGGAGGCCCTCTGTTGCTTTGGCCTACCAGCTGTTCCTCCATATAAGGAAAGAAATCCTTCTTGCCTGGGGACAGATTAAGGTTACCACAGTAGCTAAAGCCTGTATTGGTTTCATATCTACTATTTGCTCTTGTTGCTTCTGGCTGCTGCTCTTCTCAAGGACTCGTGGAGAGCAGAGTGCTCCCTGAGCCCCTTAGCACACACTCGTAATGGACCGCCAATCAATGGCCTGATCCTATGGAATTACATGCAAGGAGATTATTATCCCTCACTCAGTTGGTTTAAGGCTATAACACCATTGTTTCTCACATCATGAAGCGTTTCTGGTTTCCACCATTACCGTAAGAGAGGCCGACAACTGAGAGCTTATCACTGCCAACCTTCAGCAGTGACGGATCACCAGTGTTGGGAGGGGTACTTTCAAAGCGATTCCACTGTAGATTACTGTATACATGCTGTAAAATGTAATATGTATATGTATTCCATTATTACTCAAGTAAAGTATACAAAATACTTTGGATTTACTTTTGGAATACTTCAAAATAATCTCGCTGACCCCATTTGTCTAGGTCCCTCTGAATGTAGTTAAAGGGATACTTTGCCAATTATAAACCAGCTCTGTGTCATCTTCAGCCAAAATACATTGTCCCACACATGATGTGTCACGTAAAGCAGACTCTGTGTGGTTGGGTGCCAGCTTTACTGTGTGCATTGAGTTTTGCCGATACGTGGTACTGAATGAATTAAGATACTTTTTGGGGGGGCATTTGATTTTATCAGACAGTGACAGTAGAGTAGTCTTGCATTGCCAGACCTTGAGGGTCTGGCTAGTCCACACAGCTTTCCCGATGGGAGAAAAACATGCTCTCGTTTAATGGCATTTCTTTAAACCAATCACAGTCGTCTTGGGCGGTGCCAAGGACAAGCAGAGCAACAGTGCCGCTGCAAAAATAGCCTCAGGAAGGAATTGTTTTGGTGGAACATGTGTAAATTAAAAGGTTGTTTTAGTCGTGCAACAGAAAAGAACGAGAGCAACCACGGAAGTGGAACGTTGTGGGGGGAGATAGAGGGGATGACACGCAGCAAAGAGCTGTAGGCTGGATTCGAACCAGGGCTGCCGCCAAGCACTGAAATGGGGGGCACATGCCACCAGGTGAGCCAGAGGTTGTACTGAATTAATTAACTGAATTGTCTTAACTACAGGATCCTGGATACACATTGATTTCATTGATTTCATTTAATAAGGTTGCTCTGCTGCCTGGCATTGTGTCTTGGACAATGAGGTATTTATTTTAATCACTTTTAAAAAGATTGCACTCGTTTTTTACACAGGTCTTGGTAGTTTTTAATCATTGCAGGGCCCATAACTGCTGTTAGAAAAAGAAAATAGACAAGCTGTGTAAATATAGAGATGAGCTCTGTGCGCTGGTACCAGGGAGGGAAGCCGAACACTGCTCATCTGCACACACTTCCAACACTAAGATGACACAGAAGATGAGTGATTACTGTATTAATCTATACATTGTTTTTTTTTTTATTTCCAATACTGTATTTCTTTCAGGGCTAACCTTAACCTTTAAACCTCTAGAAAAATGTAATTTTAAAACATTTACTATTCCACAGCAACGGGGCGAACTGCATCTGCTGATTGAGATCTTGTGATATAACGCTACAGAGCAGCTAGATGGACATTGTGGTAATATTGATTTCTCCACTAAAGTATTTCTGAAACTTGATCCTTCCCATGTAATAACTACTGTTAAAGTATTACTGCAGTATGGGGATGTCTTAAAGGTTTTACATATAAGGATTAAATACTATTCAGCCAGTGAAAACTACAATGTCAAGTCTGATAAAAATGTCGTCCTGATGTCGCCAGACTTTTTGTAGCTCAGGTTGGGCATGGACATAGATTTTTAACAGAAAGCCTGTATTAGTTTTAAAGACAGAGTTTGAAGACATTTATATTTATCAGACAGGCAGGGTGTACTGAAAAAAATGCTATTGGTTGCATAATTGGAAATGTAGTGTTAATTCGAGGTTGACCTAAAGTGGGGTTAAAATGTCAGGATATCTCAGGCTCCAGTGATTCTATTTTGTTTGTGTAACACTATGGCCTTAAGAACAGCGTCCTATACTTCTGCTGTTATTGAGTGGTGTGTTTACTTTGTAAAAGAATAAAGACTCTTAACTACATGTGTGGTCTTCTGTATGATGCACCTTTAAGCCCAAGACACACCAAGCCGTCGGCCTTCATTTTGGACCGATTTGACATGAGTCTCTCAAAATCTGATGAAAATCTTTTAAACTGACCTTTGTCAATCTGAAATGAAGACAGATTCAGCAACTGCACGGCCTATTTTTCACTTAAAATATTTTCAGAAACAAGTTTCAGTGAACTATTTTAGTACAATATGAGATCGTATTCAGAATGAGCCTCCATGACAGTCTGGCTTTGAATTTCCGGAGAAACCAGACCCACGTGACGTGTTCGTCCAATCAGCTGGCGGTTTTGGCGACAATACAGATTAGCGCCGCTGCTGTTATGGAGACGTATTACGTCTCGTCGCTTTGGTGTGTTCCGAGGCACTTTTTTGACCAACTCGGGGATAGTGATCAGTCCGACTGCCTTTTCTGCCGAGGGTCGGCCGTCTGGTTGGTGTGTCTGGGCCTTTAAACCCCCTCTGAACAATTCACATTAGTAAAAAGGAACCACGTGAAAAATTTTAAACCCTCAATGTTAAAAGATTTATTATACCAATTATTTGGCCTAAAGAGTGAAAAAATAAGTTAAGGGTTTCAATTACATCACACAATTTTCCTTAGCAGATGGAAGTCATGGAATTGTTAAAATTGCGTTTTACTTGCCCCAGGCCATCAGGCAACCCTTATTGTTCAACCCTGACTTAAATTCAATCTCAACTTTAAGGAAATGCAAAACTTAAGGATCCCAATAAGCACTATGTATTGTTACTATTGGGATCAACTGTTACAGGTGGAGTACAGTGCAAGGGTTGGATGGGGGCTATTCTGTCTCATCGCTCAGTTTTACCTTGGTCTCGACTAAACCAGACAACGATCAGTTGTTTCATGTGCGTAAAGAATTCCCACAAAACACAAGAGCTGTAAACTTGAATTCACATCAACCGGCAAATTAAGTAATTCATTCAATAGCCATGGTGTCCTGCATTATGGACCTACACCAGACAAAAACTGCACATAATCTGTCATACATAACACAGTTTTGTACTACACAGTGATGGGAGAAATTATAGTTATAATCAGAGAATGAATCAGTTGGATTTGTCTAGTGCCAGACAGAATCAGATCACCCTGTGGTTGTTGTTCTCACCTAAGTGAAATCACACCATATTTAGACGCAAATTGAAACCCACATTTTCAGGGGATAAGATGCAGTCATCTGTTGTGGGACAGAATCAACCTCAGCATGACCAAGGACAAGGTTACTGTGGTATGGAAATACTGCAAAGGATCGAACTACACACACATACCTGCCAGCCCACAGGGGTGGGTGCACTGAGACCATGGTGACCAGTCAGACAGCTGGCAGTTGACAGGACATTCCACAACACAGGAAGCATTCATCTGCCACTTTCTCTCCAGGCCCAGCTGCAAGAGAAAACAGGTTTTTATTTCCTCTTCATGTTTATTCCTCTTTATATTTATAATGCAGTGCCCTGCTACCCCTGCCATAACATTAAAATCAATGCGACACACCTTATAAAAAGCGTGGAGGTTGTCAATATGACTAGGTAAGATGCATGTAAATTGTTGCGCCCAACACTGTTGAAATGTACAGCTATATTTCGATTTCTTTGCGGAAACACCGCCTTCACCTACCATTTTTATCTGCTCGCTTTCAGGTCTGAACTTTACGCGAAGCTTGCGCAGAGATCAACTGCGCAACTGGGTTATAGGTTGCTAGGTTGAGGGTTATAGGTTGCCAGGTTGAGGGTTATAGGTTGCCAGGTTGAGGTGACAAACGGGTAGAAAATTGTATATGGTGTGTGGATTGTGTGAATAGGATGCATTTCATACAAGATCTGGCAACTGGTCAACATTAAACAAACATATTGGTCTGATTATTTATAAAGGAGTTTGGGCCATGCAAATTACGGGAGATTCCCGGGAGAAATAACAAACCGGGAGGGGTCTGGGAGGTAGAGCCAAAAAAACAGGAGAAACCCGGGATGAGGGTTGGCAGCTATGCTCTGATTGGTCAGCATTTTGTGGGTCTCCAACTCTGTACCAGCATTTTCTACAGTGAACAATCTACAAGTAATGCTTCTTACAGCGAAAACACACCGGGTGTTTAAGCGTCGCATATAGCGCCCATGTTATTCAATAAGTCCGTTCACACTGGCCCGCGCTGCAGCAACAGTTTCGGTGTCACTTCTATTTCTTGCACTAGACGCAAGTGAATGTTTCAAGCCAGGCAGGTAATCACATACAGGAAGAACACAGTGCAGATACTTTACAAAATAAAACACATTTCAAAATAAAACACCCAGGTTCATGGTGATTTTGGCTGTCTTGACTTGACTTCTTGACTCGCAACGAGACACGCGATCAGGCTCACACACACACACACACACACACACACACACACACACACACACACACACACACACACACACACACACACACACACACACACACACACAGCCACATATAGGCTACAATTACCACAGTTTCCCCCACTCAAACTGTCTCTTTCTATCGGAGAGAGAGAGAGAATGAGAGAGAGAGAGAGAGAGATAGAGAAAGAGAGAGGAGAAGGATTGCTTTGTGACCAGCACGTAGAAATAGGCGTCCGGTATGAATGGCCAGGCGCACTATCAGGCACGCATCTACGGTAAGCGGGCCATATGCGACGCTTACGCGCCTGGTATGTTTTCACTGTTAACCAAAAACTACACAACTGAACATGTTAATTTTTTTAACTGCTCTTTAATGTTTGATGTGAATCACTTTGAATTGCCTTGTTGCTGAAATTTGCTATACAAATAAAGCTGCCTTGCCTTGTCTTACTCTTTGTCGAAAAAACAAACAGTGGCTTTAACAGGAAATGCTACACAACCCACCTGTTTACAGAACTTGAGGTCTACAGATTTGCCGTCGCTACGCACACAGTCCAGCATGCGGGTTTTGATGCCATTTCCACACACTGCTCTGTCACTGAGCTGACAGGTACTCCAATCTGCAGAGAGACGGTTCATCAGCAAAAACAACTCACAAAGTCATGTACCACCAACAATACATGTATAATCATGACTTCATGTTGTACTGTAAGTTCTGCTGCCTTTGATAATTGCATATAGTGGAGGCTCTATTTGAGTCTCACCAGTGATGTTGTAGGAGTAGTGGAAGCAGTTGCTGTTGAGTTTGCAGAGCTCTGTCTCTTTAGTCGGAGGACACTCCTTCTCCTCTCCAGGCTGGCGGAGCGGGGAAGCACTCCTCTCTCGAGTACTGTTCCCGCTGCATGGCTGAGGAGCAGAGGAAAGGATCAGGACTTATTCAGACATAGTCTTACAGTATGAGCACATGTGACAAGAATCAGCATTCACACAAATACTTGTAACAGTGACGTTTGACACAAAGCACTGACAGAGAAAGTAATATGTCATTTATACCAGTGGACATGGGCTCCAGGCTCCCCAGTCTGATAGCACACAGTCCTCGGGGCAGGGGAGCCGGCTGTTGCGGGCCCCCAAAGGCATCTCCTCTGGATCACACAGGTAGTCCTCCACCTGCTCAGAGGGCCCGTCTATAGTGTTCAGCATACATCTGAAGACAAAGGGGTTCAAGTAAGGGTTAGAGTACTTCCACAACACACCATAATCTGTGACAGAAATTACAGCATCTTTAGTCATTTCAGCTATTGATCAGTAGGAATACCGCTCTGCCATTTCTGGATGTGATCAACCTATATCCTGGTGAAGAGCTAATGCATTACTATTGTAAATATGTCTCTACAGGGTGAAGTAAGAGGTGCTTCCGAGAGCTTTTTTTTTTAACCACTCTCAGTCAAAGTTTGCTCTCTTATTGTAACCTGGTTATTGTTCTCTACATGGCATAGACCTGCTTAAAATGCAGAAATCCAACCCATGTAAAAACAAAACGCTAAAAACAAACAGTCAACAGGTGCCATGGCTAGCAGAGATGGGTCATTCTACAGATTTGGTGACATTTCAGTAGTGTCGGTGTCCGAAGATGTACTACTGTTATAACTTTTCAGAACAGTTATCCACCCACACTTAAATTACAACGTTTCAAAGTGTTACATGTTTTTAATATGGAGTAGAGAATATGATTTTGAACAGAGATGAATTTCAATACTTATATGTTTGCTATTTGTTTATATGTATTAAGATTTTCACCTGTCCCCATTGACCATCATGCAAATGGCATGACTCGTTGTCAGTACACAGTGTTAAATAAAAATGTTTTTTTTTGTTAAATTAATTGTATATGCCCCCTTTTCATGCATAATGCATTTTCTCAGCAAAAGACATTTTATTGTCAGAGAAATTTAGGCTTTTACCCCTGTCCTTGTATTTCTTTCAACCCTGTAACGCAACAATTCCCCCACTCACAATGAAATAATGGTTTGATCCTTTGGACAAAATTTATGAGGGAGTCACATCATAAAAGTCTTCAGAGAAGCCTGGTGTGACAAGTGGTAAGCTGCTCTCTCACTTTTAATAAATATTTCATGTTTTTTAAGCACATATGGGCCTTGTCAATCTCAGGTATTCAACTCTGTTGGGGGGGAAATTCATAGTTAGAAGATTTTACCAAAAATTGTTTTTATAGCTATGAAGTATAACAATGTCTGAATTGAATAAGGCCATGTTATTTCCAAGAAACGTACGAGCACATCTCTGGTAAACACAAGAATTAAAGTGGTGCTTTTGCATGACTCTTTGCGGAGAAACTCAGATTTACAGATCTGTCGATTAAATCAACTAATCGATTAGTCGATACAATTGAATGAGTGTTAGTTGACTAAGAATTTCTTCAATCGAGCACAGCCCTAGAAAATGGTGAACAAACTGTAGGCTTAGCTATAATGTTAAGATGTTTGCTCAATGTTCAAACAGACATTCCTGCCATACTCTGGATATTTCTATGAAATCAATTAAATGTAACTGTTGTTAGTTTATTACTGTGTTTTAATCTTTCTAGATTTCATCTAGATTGTTTAGATATGTTGACAGTAAGTTTAAAAATGTTTAAAAAATGGCAACATGTGAGTGAAGGATAAAACATATCACATGTGATGCTTTTCACTCATCCCTGTTACATGATTTTCAACCCTGTTGCGGTGCATTCATCCCTGTTACGAGATTATTTTTTGTACATTTTTGTATTAAATACACAAAATATAACATCAATAGTGTTTTTATTGTGTGTATTAAATCAGGGTAAATAAGTAAATTTTGTCAGGAATTACGCAGCATTCTTGAAATTTCTAGCGAAAATGTGGAGTTGGATTAGAAATTTCCTCATCATAAACTGGAAAGGATGGTGCTGGTCAGTTTTCCTTGATTTTCTCTTTAATTACAATATGCCATTATTTACAAGGGACATCTAAACTGTGAGATTATGCCAGAAGCTGATCTCAAGCTTATTGGAAAACTTAAGAGTTGAATAACAAAATGACTGTGACGGGGTTGAATTAAATTGGTACTTGTTTGAGAAAATGATGCAGAATAATAAGTTAATACTCTACGTTGAGATGGGAAAAGGTATTTTCTGTCAAGTACACACATACATTTTTCACATCAAATAAAAAAAGCTTAAGATTTTAATGTTCATTGTTTCATCATCCTCAATCACAAATGGCACCAAATCTGTAGAATGACCAGATAAAGCTGTTGAGTCAGACTCTAAAGGAAAACCCTTCGGTGTAATGAGGAAAAAGGTGTCGCAATTCTGGAAACCATTTTAAATGGTAGTTGAAATTTGTTCAAATCTCCTACATTTTCACAAAATATGTTACTGAAGCAGTCCAAATGGTTTCCATGGATTACATGGCTTGAGACCATAAATCTGGTCTGACAGTAATGGAGAAAACTGCACATGAGCTACAAGTGGAAAACACTTCACTGCAAGCCAAAGCTAATGACCTTTTCTCGCCGCAACAACATAAACATTTTCGGCATCCCAGAATAAGAAGAAAAGGGGAGTTCATCAGCGCCCTTCTCCCGGGCTGCAGAGCGAGTCTCACTTCCAGTCATTGATCATGCACACCTCACCCAACAGCCAAAGCCCGCCGAGGGAGCCAGGCCTCGCACATTCATTTCCCAGATCCACAACTACCAGTTGAAAGAGATGATAATAGGACAGACCCTGGAGTACACCAGACAGCGAGTCCTAATCTTCCCAGATTACACAGCTGAGGTTATCAAGCAACGGCACTAGTTCCGCGAGCTGATGCAAGCCCTGCAGGAACTGAAGCTAAAGCACAGCCTGCGTTTCTTGGCAGCCAGGGACTTTACCCAGAGAAGCAAAGTGCAAATCTGATGAAGGTTTGTTGAGATGACTCCACTGGACTGGAAATATTTGCTGAGAGCCTTAAGCAATACTACCAGATACTTAAAGACAGTACTTAACATTATATATTATTTGAAAAGAGGTAAAGGGGTGATTAGCCTGCTGCAGCTTGTTATATTTGTTGGCTTTTTAGTGAGCACGCCTTTAGAGAGGCACGTTTACCAGCCATACGCACGGCAATCCTACAATGTCAGACCTGTAAGGTTTCTGTATAACTTCCAACACGACACAAGTCTGAATTGAATACCGTCAGACAAACATAAAGGCTGCAGCACATGGTTAAACATGAACAGCCTGAACAGCTAAAAATTCAATACCTCAATCATCATCTCTTATGCACTAAGAAGGTAATATCATCCGTTGAATGAAGTAGAAAATACTGTGAAAGACGCATTTTCAAGTTGTTGAGGAGATTCTTCTCAGATCAGACCAGTCTATTAAAACTATCCCCCTTTGCTGTGCGACCTATATTTTCACTTTTCATTCATGCCAACTGTGTGGATAAATAACGAATCTTGTAGCAAAATGCTTTCCATGCAGAATCCCAACTTAACATCCTCTCTAAAATGCGTGTGCACTGTCGCATGTTATACAACAAGCAGCAGAACTCGCTCTCTAATAACGTTAAAGGATACGAGTCGCTGACCAGCTCCTGAGAGTGGCTCAGTGGGCTCCCATCTCCAAAAAAGGACATTTTCAAGTAAGCACTACTTTAAGCTTTCTTTTTGAGCCTTTCAGTTAAGTGTCTTTTCGGATATGGTTTCATCATGATTCTAAATTAGCATGAAAACAAATTGAAGAGTAACTCTACAGGCTTCAGGATCTGGCATATGTGGGCACAGGCCGTAGGAACCTCTAACTAAGATTTGAAAGTATTTTCTGTAATTCCATTAAAGTCTGGAATTCTGTTGACCGATATTTAGGGACCTTTATATTCCATACATCCATACCCATTTGCAACAATTATCATTTTCTTTTTTTAAAGATTATTTTTGGGGCATTTTTAGGCCTTTTTTGTATAGGACAGCTGAAGACATGAAAGGAGAGAGAGAGAGAGAGAGAGGAATGAGAAGCAGCAAAGGGCCACAGGCTGGAGTTTAACGCATGACTGCTGCGTCAAGGAGTGAACATGGGCGCACGCTGTACCAGGTGAGCTACTCAGGCGCCCACAATTCTCATTTTCAATCAGGAATTCTCTAATATGTCTTGGTCTAGCCGAGACATTTACACACTGATGGGCATTGTAGTTTGTCATTTTATGAAATCAGATGTATAGGGTCCTCTCCCTTCCTCTCATTTCTCATATTTACAATTAACATTGTCTCTCAAGACATATGAAGTGCCATGGCAGTCTTCACTGGCTGATCATCCTTTATTTAGATATGTGAATCCATTTGGAAGCTCTCATGATTTGTTTTCAAGATTATACAGTATAATCATTAAATTGGGGTAACTACTGATGTGTTGCTTGTAATGAAGACCTGGGATAGAGAGCTTGTGATTTATGGTTGGATTGGAATACAATATGGTTACATACATTAAAAAAGAATTGAGCACACCAATTGATTGATTCCAGAGGGGCTATACTACAGTGGGGCAAAAAAAGTATTTAGTCAGCCACCAATTGTGCAAGTTCTCCCACTTAAAAAGATGAGAGAGGCCTGTAATTTTTATCATAGGTACACTTCAACTATGAGAGACAAAATGAGAAAAAAAAAAAAAAAATCCAGAAAATCACATTGTAGGATTTTTAATTAATTTATTTGCAAATTATGGTGTAAAATAAGTATTTGGTCAGTAACAAAAGTTAATCTCAATACTTTGTTATATACCCTTTGTTGGCAATGACAGAAGTCAAACGTTTTCTGTAAGTCTTCACAACGTTTTCACACACTGTTGCTGGTATTTTGGCCCATTCCTCCATGCAGATCTCCTCTAGAGCAGTGATGCTTTGGGGCGGTCGCTGGGCAACACAGACTTTCAACTCCCTCCAAAGATTTTCTATGGGGTTGAGATCTGGAGACTGGCTAGGCCACTCCAGGACCTTGAAATGCTTCTTACGAAGCCACTCCTTCGTTGCCCGGGCGGTGTGTTTAGGATCATTGTCATGCTGAAAGACCCAGCCACATTTCATCTTCAATGCCCTTGCTGATGGAAGGAGGTTTTCACTAAAAATCTCACGATACATGGCCCCATTCATTCTTTCCTTTACACGGATCAGTCGTCCTGGTCCCTTTGCAGAAAAACAGCCCCAAAGCATGATGTTTCCACCCCCATGCTTCACAGTAGGTATGGTGTTCTTTGGATGCAACTTAGCATTCTTTCTCCTCCAAACACGAAGAGTTATGTTTTTACCAAAAAGTTCTATTTTGGTTTCATCTGACCATATGACATTCTCCCAATCCTCTTCTGGATCATCCAAATGCTCTCTAGCAAACTTCAGATGGGCCTGGACATGTACTGGCTTAAGCAGGGGGACACGTCTGGCACTGCAGGATTTGAGTCCCTGTTGGCGTAGTGTGTTACTGATGATAGCATTTGTTACTTTGGTCCCAGCTCTCTGCAGGTCATTCACTAGGTCCCCCCGTGTGGTTCTGGGATTTTTGCTCACCGTTCTTGTGATCATTTTGACCCCACGGGGTGAGATCTTGCGTGGAGCCCCAGATCGAGGGAGATTATCAGTGGTCTTGTATTTCTTCCATTTTCTAATAATTGCTCCCACAGTTGATTTCTTCACACCAAGCTGCTTACCTACTGCCGATTCAGTCTTCCCAACCTGATGCAGGTCTACAATTTTGTTTCTGGTGTCCTTTGACAGCTCTTTGGTCTTGACCATAGTGGAGTTTGGAGTGTGACTGTTTGAGGTTGTGGACAGGTGTCTTTTATACTGATAACAAGTTCAAACAGGTGCCATTAATACAGGTAACGAGTGGAGGACAGAGGAGCCTCTTAAAGAAGACGTTCCAGGTCTGTGAGTGCCAGAAATCTTGCTTGTTTGTAGGTGACCAAATACTTATTTTACAGAGGAATTTACCAATTAGTTCATTAAAAATCCTACAATGTGATTTTCTGGATTTTCTTTTCTCATTTTGTCTCACATAGTTGAAGTGTACCTATGATGAAAATTACAGGCCTCTCTCATCTTTTTAAGTGGGAGAACTTGCACAATTGGTGGCTGACTAAATACTTTTTTGCCCCACTGTATGTTTTATAGACATTATAAAATGTGTGTACTGTAGTTACTTCCAATAACTGTACTTTTTGTTCTGTAAATACTCCAGGGACATGTTTACATATGCTATATGTGTTAATAATTCTCTATCAGACTTGACTGGGTTGAGCTATGATCCAAATCCATCTCTCGGTCTTCTAAACCACATTTCAGCCTTTACATTTAATCAACGTAAGCTGTTGTTTGCAGGCTTTATAGCTGCAAAAAAAGCCCAGAGTCTCTCTTTGCAGATTTACTGGAGTCTGGCCTTTAACTGAGTAGCAAATTTGGAATGTATTACAGCTAAAGATAAACCGAGGATGCCAAAAGACAATACGATTATTGATGGAAATAATAGCTGCCCTTGATAATCTATAGATTTAAATGCTTTAACCTCAGCTGCCACCCTCACCCCTTTTTCTGTTGATAGTTTTTTCTTGCTGCTTTTGCTTGTTTAGTCATTTTATCGGTATTTATACTCTGTATATGTTGTGCCCAAAAAGACAATAACATTTGATCACAAAAAAGTAAAATGATGACATAATGTATAATTTTGTCATCTGAAAGAAAATAACTGTAGTAACAGCTGTGAGTTTGGCTCTCCTCCATCATCGTAGTGCATGCTGGGATATTTGTAAACCCAAAGTTCACACAAGTCAGTATATCCTTGATAAAGCAAGTGGGTAAACAACACTTCTGGGCATTTGGGGCTTAATTGGCTAAATGCAGTCTTTGTTGCAAATGTTTATGAGAACACAAGTATAGACCAGCATGCAGATTGAAACAGGCCTAGTAGACATGGTTTCATCTTACCTGACTTTCCTTGTCTGAATACCTTCACCACAGTTATCCTTTAGGTCCACATTGCTGACCTTCCACACACTCCAGGGCTCTGCCAGCCAGACATACTGGCCACAGTCACTGAGGCACGGCACCACCTCGTACACCTGACACACACAAACACCACACTTACATGTCGGATTCTGTACAAGAAATGTATATTTAGAAACACAAAAAAGGTGTAAACTGAATTTTGTATGTGTCCTTAAAGTGCTCATATTATCCTTTTTTGGCTTTTTCCCTTTCCTGTATTGTGTTATGTATCTTTTTGTGCACATTATAGGTTTAAAAAGTGAAAAAGCCCAAAGTCCCCCCAAAGGGACTTACCATCTCCAACAGAAAACACTGTTCACAAACTGCTCCAAACAGCTCTATTGTAGTCCAGCCTTTACTTCAGAGACAAACGTGGTCACTTTGTAACACATGTTATAATGCTCGCCTAGCTGCTAGCATGGCACGCCCTCATACTCTGCTTCTGACTGGCTAGTAGTCCTTACCTAGCTACTGTCAGGGCACGCCCTCATACTCTGCTTCTGACTGGCTAGTAGTCCTTACCTAGGTACTGTCAGGGCATGCCCTCATACTCTGCTTCTGACTGGCTAGTAGTCCTTACCTAGGTACTGTCAGGGCACGCCCTCATACTCTGCTTCTGACTGGCTAGTAGTCCTTACCTAGATACTGAGCATGTGCGACTCCCAACAAAGATGGAACAGAAGTGAGATGTCTCACTCTGTAGCTAAAACAGAGAGCTCAACACACAGGGTGAAAAGAAGAGCTGCAGCAATGTGCAGTACAACAAAAATATGGTGTTTTTTAAAAATTAAACCACATAAACCTATTCTGGTACAACCTCTAAATGCAATTATGAACCTGAAAATTAGCATAATATGAGCACTTTAAAATCTGAAGAATTTTTTTAGACTAACAATGATTCATCAGATTAAAATCCAAGCTAAATTAGACAATCATTAATAGTTTTCTTTTTAACAATTTGAGTAAACACAAGAAAAATACATTTCAGAAGTGAAGTGAAGACAAAGTAAAAAAAATATGTTCGACATAAATGGGTTAAAAACACAAACGGTGTACTTACTTGAGCCTGTGGATGGAATCCATTCATCAAAGAAGAAAAAGGAACAACAGAAAATAATTAAGTCAGATTATTGTACTGAGGAATTAAACAGAAATATACATACATTTAAGGTACAGTAATGGTAATAAATACTGAAACACATCAAACCTCAAGCATTTGTTTGTCACAGTTTAAAGTGAGACCTCTCTCACCTGGTTGACATGGTCCAGTTTAGGACATGGTCTTCCACCATTGTAGGGCTTTTCTCTGAGCCACTTGGAGCGAACTTTGACCCCACTGCCACAGGACTTGCTGCAGCGCGACCAGTTGGACCACTCACTCAGTTTGCAGTCAGACGGACAGGGGATGATGCAAGCCTCCTCAATGTACCCTGTAACCAATCACATAATAACAAACTAACATATCCAAACATAATAACAACCAACTTTCTTATGCCAATCGGAAACTTTTCTCAGGCATGAAAGCATTCTCGCTATTTCTCCCTGATGGTGACTCCAGATTTACCCATGTAGTGCTTTCCCTGACTCCTTCAATAAACAAATCCAACATCACTGATCTTCAGCCGTAGCAAGAAGAAACATCCATCCGCAAAAAGGAGCAAACATTCATCATGTCACTTCCACAATACTCTCTAGCATTAGAGAAGCAATCAAAGACTCCTAAATCTGAGAGAAAGCAAGCAGCAGTACCAACTCTGAGTCCAGTATCTTTTAACAGCTACAGCCAGATACCATCAAGCAGCCCCATACTGGGAGCAAAGCTTTGACTCACGACAAGACGGAATTCTCAATGAGCAAACAGACACGCTCATTCCCCCAGTGCTTTGATGTGTTCTATATTTTCCAAGGCTAAGGTGCAGAATGCGACAGCACTGTGATTCTTAATTCCCTTTTCTCCCTGTGTTGGAATATAATGTGGAATCTTAATACAGCTGACGCAAAGTGGCCTGACAGATTTGGGCTGCTGGCAGCAAATACATTCCCAAGTTCCCCTTATTGATTATTGAATTTACACTGGAGCTTGGATAAAAGGACGCACTGATAACTGACACTGAGCTGGGTCAAATGTGATCAGTATAAGAGGCTGATTCATCCCAAATATTTGAAGATTTCTCACTGAAAAAAAAAAAAAAATGAAACTTTATTCTTATTTGTCACGTAAAATTGACAGTACAATACAGTGAAATTCAATTACTGAATTTATCCCATCATAAGTATTAAGAGCAGTGGACAGCTATAAATCGACACTTCGACATGTTGTCGGAGGAGCCTGGGATCGAACTGCCAATCTTGTGGTTGAGGGGTTGACCACTCTGCCTCCGAGCCAAAGTCTCCGAAGAACAAGTGTGGTCCATTTCAGTGAGTTAAAATTAAAAAGTCGTTCTCTTCTGCATAGAGATCCCAGCGTGACTAAAAATAAGATCATTGTGGAGACAATTTGCAGTATAAAGCTGTGTCCTATTTTAGGCTTCATCTCCTCTGAAGTCAACATTTTCAGATACGTTAGATCCAAAAATAGCCTGATTGTCTGTGCCTTCCACAACAACCCATATGAGCCTTACAAAATAGACACATTTGATAATTTTCTAATCTGTCATCTCTATTGTTTATACAATTCTATTTTAGTCTGTTTGTTGAGGTTAGGCCAAGATGGTGGTCCTGGTTGAAGAAATCAAAGTTGAGTGTTGGAAGGAGAAAGGGTGACAACCAAGATCCCCATATTCTCCTCTATGTAAGGCTTTGTGGTGGTATTAGCTATTCTTTAAAGGTCCTATGACATGCTGGGTTTTGGATGCTTTTATATAGACCTTAGTGGTCCCCTAATACTGTATCTGAAGTCTCTTTTATATAGACCTTAGTGGTCCCCTAATACTGTATCTGAAGTCTCTTTATATAGACCTTAGTGGTCCCCTAACACTGTATCTGAAGTCTCTTTTATATAGACCTTAGTGGTCCCCTAACACTGTATCTGAAGTCTCTTTTATATAGACCTTAGTGGTCCGCTAATACTGTATCTGAAGTCTCTTTTATATATACCTTAGTGGTCCCCTAATACTGTATCTGAAGTCTCTTTTATATAGGCCTTAGTGGTCCCCTAATACTGTATCTGAAGTCTCTTTTATATAGGCCTTAGTGGTCCCCTAATACTGTATCTGAAGTCTCTTTTATATAGACCTTAGTGGTCCCCTAATACTGTATCTGAAGTCTCTTTTATATAGACCTTAGTGGTCCCCTAATACTGTATCTGAAGTCTCTTTCCCAAAATTCAGCCTTGGTGCAGAATTACATCCACTAGAGCCAGTCCCACAGTAAGCTTTCCTTAGGATGTGCCATTTCTGTGTCTGTAGCTTTAAATGCTATTGAGGAGGAGAGAGGGTGGCAAGGTGGAGGGTGGGGGTGCTGCCTTGACCAACTGGCACTTTGCTCGTTTGCAATCCATGATGTCTCTCTCTTTCTCATGGGCAGGCCAAATTCTCTGGGCGGGCAAAGCAGAGAAAGGGGGTGGGGGGGTAACCTTTCCCCTTATGACATCATAAAGGGAAGATTCCAGATTTTCTCAAAGGCAGAGGAGGATACCGAGGGCTCGGTTTACACCTATCGCCATTTCTAGCCAATGGGGGACCATAGGCAGGCTGGGGGAACTCATATTAATGTTAAAAAACCTAATAAAGTGACATTTTCATGCCATGGGACCTTTAAGAACAGACAGTACTCTTACAACCAAAAGTGGCTAGTCTGAAAATGCAGACATAGGTTGTTTTAGACATTTGAACAAACAACAAAATGCTGTTGATTTCACACCAGTCTCATTACATCCCAATCGGTTGTCAAGAACAACAAGGTTGGTCCTATCCAAAAGGTCCTCCAAAATAAGAAAATGCATTTAGAGAACACAACAGGTGCATCTTTTGTGGCCTTCTGTATGGCAAAATACATGGCACACTGGACAGTTGCCATTGGGCAATCCTTATTTACTTATTACTTATCTACGGATGATGCAAAATCAAATTAATCTACGCCGTAGGTACGTGTAGATCCGGACCCTACAGCGCACTCCATTTCGTAGCCTGACGTGAACTTCTCAAAAAATTTAAATACACGTTGTGGCAATGCAGACCCAACAACTGTGATTGCTCTGCTTGGCTTGGTTGCGTTGCATTTCCCCCTACTCATTTCTGGGTTCTCCTTCTCCATACACATAATGAAATCAATGAGAGGGTTTTCGACCGTGGTCAGAAAGCACAGGGGAGACACTTTGTTTCTCCCTCTACACCTCTGGAGCCGTTACTCGCACCGAAGCTAATCCCTGTAACTCTCTCACTCGCTCTACCACACACTCCCCAAGCATACACACATACCGGCTCTGCTATTCTCTTAAAGAGATACGCTAGAACGACACCAATGCACAATTATAAACCTCAGGCCACATTCGTAGGCTACAGCGTAAGCTCTGCATAGAGACCCCGCAGAACCATAAAGTTAGTAGGTAATTTGAGCATGGGAAACTCACCATGGCTGTTGCAGCGAGAGTTCTCCACTATGCGGTTGTCCTGGTCGTAGCACACCATGGCCTGGTAACGATATCCTTGGCCACACTCCTTGATGTCACCTTGGACCTTCATGCCCAGTTGACCCTCCATGCGACCGCCCTCAGGTAGCACACAGTCCGACCAGTTGCCCACAGGCTGGGCATTGTATTTGTTACATGGGCAGTACTGGGTCTCACTCAGGGGATACATCTGGTTGTTTTTACACTGGTCACGCTTTTTGCTCTTCCCTGCAACAAACAAACGTATTAACTACTTAAATTTTTGCAAGTTATGATTATTGGTCCTAGTGCAAGACATGGAGCCCTGTGCTGTTACACTGAGGCTGCTTAGTGGCTGGCAGTAGAAGCCTGCTTGGATTGGGCAGTACCCTGTGGAACTGTAATAATCTTCATATAGAAAAGAACAGGGTTGTTTGGAGCCCTTTCAGTCAAATTGACAAATAGTATATATAAGAAGCTTTAAATTGAAGTGTGTCACTCACCGACTAGCATCCTTTTGCGGGTCCTGACGCCCACACAATCAGCTGTGCAGGAGGAGAACTTGGACCAGCTGCTGAGTTGACAGTCTTCCTGGCAGGGCAGCTGGCAGAGTTGTGTGAGAGGCGGCATGGAGCTGGCAAACTTAAGACAAGCTTCAACGTCTGCCTGACCACCATCCTGCTTCCGGCATGAAACAGCTAAAGGGGAAAGGAGCAAATAGAGTTTCATGACTTCTCATTTTGTGGGTGGTGGTCAACTTCTATGTTGAGAAAGTGAGAGTCATGCAACATCATTTTCAAAGTGAGAACATTTCTCATCAGCTATAAAACTGAATACATACATTCTAAATGTTAAAAAATTCAAGGTACGTGCTCTATGCGACTTGGAGTGTTATTATGGAGCGTCAGACTCCGACAGACCTCCGACAGAGGTAGATTGTTGAGTCTGACGCTCCATAATAACACGTACCTTGAAGTTTTTAACATTTAGAATGTATGTATTCAGTTTTATAGCTGATGAGAAATGTTCTCACTTTGAAAATTATGTTGGTTGTGTAACATAGAATGTTAGCATGGAGTGACGGAGCCAATCTTTTTTAAGCCCTTACAAGATAAGGAATATACCGTGGACCCATGTATGTCCCTTGGAATAATTTCATATGTATGTAAAAGAACACAGAAGAGAAATTTTTCTAAATTTATTAGAAAGATTTGTTAGATTAGAACTTAATCTATAAAGTATTATAGATTTAAAAATGTTAATATTATTTATTGAACTATGAAGACTTTTGTAAAACCAAATTTCATGACTAGAACTTCAAGCAATTATGACGGGGTCCAAGCCTCCCCAGTGTGAGTCGCCCCCAACGCAAGTCGCCCCCGACAACCCAGGGAGCATGCGAAAGTGGAACCCAAAGCGTAACAGTGGGGAGGCAAACGTCAGGAACTATTGCGAGGTGTGAGCTGCAAGGTCTGTAGTACATTGCCATTGCCATCCATTTACACTGATTGAGTAAAAGGGCCAAAACCCGTCTACATTGACAATAGCGCCCCCACTTCTCATTGCACTATAGCAATGGTGGAAGAAGTATTCAAATACTTTATGTAAGTAAAAGTACCAATACAACCCAGTAAAAATACCTAATTAATGGTAAATGTCTGGCTTTTATAATGTTACTGAAGTAAAAATATGTACATATTTTCAACGTTTTCAAAAGTATCAAATTAAATCATTAGAAGTACTGTAAAAGATCGTATAATGCAGCCCCATGCCCCTTATGAGTATTATACCAGGGCTGCAACGATTATTTTCATAGTCAATTAATTTGTTGATTATTTTCTCGATTAATCGATTAGTTGTTCTTTGTTCTGTAAAATGTAAAAAAATTGTGAAAAATGTTGATCAGAAAGCCCAACATGACGTCCTAAAATGTTTTGTCCACAACTCAAAGATATTCAGTTTACTGTCACAGAGGAATGAATAAACTAGAACATATTCACATTTAAGAGAGAATATTGCCTTACCCAAACCTAGAATAAGCGATTATCATAACAGTTGGCGATTAATTTAAAGAGGCGCTATGCAGTTTTGGCCATTTCTTCGCTGTTTTCTGGCTTTTTGCTGGCAGGTTTTTCTATTGAGCTCTCCCTACAGCTTCAGAATAGATATTTGGCAGCTCCTACGTTTACTCGTGTCTGACTCCTCTCTCGGTCAGTCTGCCGTTTCCTCTTTGTCTGTTCCTCCGACAATGCTTTCCTAGCTTTCTGCTTCTTTTTGCCGGCTCAGCCATGACGATAGTGTGAAAAACTCCATCACTACCTTGTTAGCTGGTTCCTGAATGGGCGTATGTGTGCAGTGCCGTGTAGCAATTCGTTGCATCGCGAGACCTGATATCACACGATATTTCCTGACGGTGAGGCCAGTGGCTCGCCGGCTGAAAGTTGCAAGGATGTTTTTTACGCTCACAGGCGCTGAGGGTGTCCCTTCTCAGGGCCATCCAATCTCTGTACGACCAAAGCGAGAGCTGTGTCGAGACTCATTCCAGGTGAGGGTTGGCCTCCGCCAGGGTTGCGCTTTGTCACCAATCCTGTTTGTAATATTTATGGACAGGATATCGAGGCGTAGTCGGGGTGGGAAGGGGTTGCAGTTCGGTGGGCTGGGGATCTCATCGCTGCTTTTTGCAGATGATGTGGTCCTGATGGCACCATCGGCCTGTAACCTTCAGCACTCACTGGATCGGTTCGAGTGTGAAGTGGCTGGGATGAGGATCAGCACCTCTAAATCTGAGGCCATGGTTCTCAACAGGAAACCGATGGAGTGCCTTCTCCAGGTAGAGAATGAGTCCTTACCCCAAGTGAAGGACTTTAAATACCTTGGGGTCTTGTTCACGAGTGAGGGGACAATGGAGCGGGAGATTGGTCGGAGAATCGGCGCAGCGAGTGCGGTATTACATTCAATCTATCACACCGTTGTGACGAAAAGAGAGCTGAGCCAGAAGGCAAAGCTCTCAATTTCACGGTCAGTTTGCGTTCCTACCCTCACCTATGGTCATGAAGGCTGGGTCATGACAGAAAGAACGAGATCCAGGGTACAAGCGGCCGAAATGGGTTTCCTCAGGAGGGTGGCTGGCGTCTCCCTTAGAGATAGGGTGAGAAGCTCAGTCATCCGGGAGGAGCTCGGAGTAGAGCCGCTGCTCCTTCGCGTCGAAAGGAGCCAGTTGAGGTGGTTCGGGCATCTGGTAAGGACGGCCCCTGGGCGCCTCCCTAGGGAGGTGTTCCAGGCACGTCCAGCTGGGAGGAGGCCTCGGGGAAGACCAAGGACTAGGTGGAGGGATTCTATCTCCAACCTGGCCTGGGAATGCCTCGGGATCCCCGAGTTGGAGCTGGTTAATGTGGCTCGGGAAAGGGAAGTTTGGGGTCCCCTGCTGGAGCTGTTCCCCCCGCGACCCGATACCGGATAAGCGGACGAAGATGGATGGATGGATGGTTATTGATGCATGTACAGTACAGGCCAAAAGTTTGGACACACCTTCTCATTCAATGTGTTTCTTTATTTTCATGACTATTTACATTGTAGATTCTCACTGAAGGCATCAAATCTATGAATGAACACATATTGAATTATGTGCTTAACAAAAAAGTGTGAAATAACTGAAAACATGTCTTATATTTTAGATTCTTCAAAGTAGCCACCCTTTACTTTTTTTGATAACTCTGCAAACCCTTGGTGTTCTCTCAATGAGCTTCATGAGGTAGTCACCTGAAATGGTTTTCACTTCACAGGTGTGCTTTGTCAGGGTTAATTAGTGGAATTTTTTCCCTTATTAATAAAAACGTATTAATGTGTTCATTCATAGTTTTGATGCCTTCAGTGAGAATCTACAATGTAAATAGTCATGAAAATAAAAAGGAAACGCATTGAATGAGAAGGTGTGTCCAAACTTTTGGCCTGTACTGTATATGTAAGTAGCAATATATCCCTGGTAGCTGGGGTTAATTTGAAATATCTTGCTGGTTAGTTTTATGTGTAACAATGCATCGTATTTCATTCGCTCATCATAGGTTGTCTACACAAAATCTTAATCTGTAAAGTAACTGTAGCCTTCAAATAATTGCATTGGAGAAAAAGTATATTTCCCTTATACATTCTACTGGAGTATAAGTATAAAGTAGTACATAAATCGAAATACTCAAGTTACATACAAGATCCTATAATTAGTAATTAAGTAATGTACTGGGTTACATTCCACCACTGCAGTCTATTAGTGGTCCACACACCCAAGTAAATCCAGCTGTGAATATGTGTGGTTGTCCAGTCCAACAGAATTTCAACCTTTCAACCCACAGACGTCCCTGGATCAATGTACATACAAGATTTAGAGGGTTCGCTAATGGTTTAAATGACCAATGGGAGATGTACTGTGGCATGTGCTAGTTCACATTGGCTTGGCTTGAGTCTTATGAGTGTGATAAACCGTTGGCTGGTTAGATGGCTAAACAAATGGCCTTACTCAAACTGCCATATGGTAAAGAAAACACAGGTGACAATATGATAACAATAAAGATCCAGTCATCATATACCCACAACATTTATCCCACACACCACACACATTCATGGCAAATGCTTTATGCTGGCTATTGCCTTCCACACGTTGTATTGAGTGAGTGGGTGAATAGTAAGAGGCTCGTATTGAATTGTGTCTCTCCAGCTCAGAGTATACTATTACAGGTAATGGTATATAATGACAAGAGCCTCCCGAGATGGAGGAGCAGGATGCTCATCATTGGAATCAGATAATGGCCTCTGTCTCTGAGACTTTAATAGGAGTCGGAGTGTGTGCACTGATAACAAGACAACTGTCTGCCTCAATTCTCCCTCAGGCCACAGGTAGTAGTGTTACAGTCAGCAAGTCACCTTAAAGGAATAGTACATGTTTTGTTCTGAGATTCCCTACCCACCCTCTGAATAACCGGACACCCTGGCATTTTAAGCCGTACTTTATTTTAGTTTATCGGTGTTGTTAAGTTGAGAAGGTGAGATTTTGAGACTCTGTTACGCTTAAACTGAAACATTCACATCCCTCCTTTCAGTTCCATAATGTTTCTTCCCAAGAGGGAGTTTTTCCTCGCCACTGTCGCACTGCTTGCTCTTGAGGGAATTACTGGAATTGTTGGAATTGTTGGGGCTTTGTAAATTATAGAGTGTGGTCTAGACCTACTCTATCTGTAAAGTGTCTCGAGATAACTTATGTTATGATTTGATACTATAAATAAAATTGAATTGAATTGAATTGAATTGAATAATATTATCGGAAATTCAAGCTGTACGCAGCCCCCAGGTACTGCTTTGATGCCAACTTCCCTATTCCAGGCTCTTGAAAAGAGAGCATGTAGATGGAAGAATCAGATCAGTGGTCACAGATCCCCACGAAAACCACATCTCAGCACTGTCTAATGCCTTTTTGGTTAAACTGTCCTTCCTGCCGTGTTTAACCACTGAGTTGTCCTCCTGTCTCAAAGTTGAAAATTAACACTTTTTGGGTGTTTTTTTTTCAATGTTAATGACCCTTTTGTCAATTATGAATTATTTTGATTAAAAGCTAAGAGGAATATTATTAGAGGAACGTATGTTGATGGATAATAACAGATATGTCAAAGTTTAGTCAGGATACTGTTTTGAAACCATTTCATTTTCTTTTTAAATGCTATAAAATTGAATTAAACACCCACAATTCAATGAAAATAGTGACCTGATCATTAATCTTACTTGAGAAGAGCATTGTATGGAACCATTCATTTTATTATTGGGCAATTTAGTTGCAAGAAACCCATTTTTCTCATGTAGAAATGTTTTCACAACTTAGACAAACTTGGCCTGAGGACAACAAGAGGGTTAACTCATGTGTTCATATAGAGAAGTAAATAAGATGCAAAGGTTTATGTAATCTGTGTGTGTGTCTGTCCTCACCCCGAACCTGCAGGCCCGGTCCACAGGTCTCCTGAGCTCCAGGACTGTCCTGACGAACTGACCATGGAACCAGCTGGCATCGCCGCCACTTGTGGGTTTTCCACCTAAAAAAGAAGAGGTATAAGAATCAGAGAAGGGAGGGGTAGATAGTTGCTAGCTTTATTCCTTGGACCAAATAGAAAAAAACAATACAAGTTGAATGCCTTGCTAGCAAACCTTAGAAAATGCACTGTTCATAAGCATTGTCTTTAGCAAACAACACACTGATAATCTATGCTATTCTTAAAGCATTGCTGCTAGTAGGACAAACATTTAAAGTTCAGTCAGCCAACTCCATGTGGAATGGATTAGGCTAATGTGAATGTAGAATATGTACAGAGTTGATATTTGGTGTCAAGGCTCTGATTTCATTACTCCCCACAAGGAAACGCCATGCAAAGTACTGCCGGCAGGTGGGAGTGACAATAATAAATTCCTCCCTACAGGAACATAGACTCAATGCATACAGGTCACAATCCATAAACCAGGTCCATATGCAAAGAGCGCAAGAGTATGCCATGTGAGTATAGTGGTGGACTCAAATTACCTGCCCGAACTTACCCACAGGCTTCAATTGATTTAGACCCCAGGATAGCAAGATAAAAAAGGTCATGAGATCATGATATTCAGTTTTTCATGATGGAACCATGTATTTATGTGAGAAATATCATGGCAATGCACCAATTAAAACAAGGGTCCATGCTCTGGAGACCATGTTTGCAGTGGACGCAATAGGAAAATGCCTCGTTGTTATGACTTGGGAGCCTTTACGAATTATTCCAAGATGGTTACCCATACTGCTATCTAGAGTTCGGCGACACAACCTGAACCTGATAGGTTCCCCCGCAAATGAATAGGTTTTGCATTTGGTTCAGCCGGTTTTGTTTGCGGAAAAAAACTCTCTTTTCTTCTCATTTGAGGCCACACCTGCCGTGTGTTGCAAGTAGGCTACATAGCGACGCCCATGGGAAGAGATCAGTAATAATGAAGAAATGATGGTATGTCACTTGTCAGCATCGGTTAAGGCTGAAGACAACTTTGACATTTAACCCTCATGTCCTCCTCGGTCATTTTTGTACATTTTTCTCAAGTTTTTTTTTTTCATTTTGTGATCATTTTTGCTGTGTTACTGCTTATGGCATGACATTTTGTAGGAACCTTTCTTTTCAGCCAAATTTTTTAAATCCAGTGTTTTTTACTCTTACATGTCTTTTATACTTAAATGATTCATTTTGTACCCTCTGGACACCTTTGTCGCAAAAATGTCCACACACACAAAAACAGTTTTTCTCATTTACTAAGACACACTAAATGAAACTTTATCTTCATCATCACATTATTAGCACAGCAGAAGTCTTCTCTTGCAAATGTTTTAATACTTTTTCATTTGTTTCACACATTTTTCACACCCTTTGTCAAAACAGTTACCACAGATCTCATTGAAAGACCCCGAACTCTATTGGATTCACTGTGTTGAACAAAAGGAAAACATCTATTCACAGCTGATAGAAAGTACTTGCATAATTATAAAACTCTATGCACCTGTGTGAAACTCATTTGCACAACTCTTCAATCAGCAATCAGTCCTCATCCATCTATAAAAGATGCCACCTTTGTGTTGCTATTTGCAAGCATGGATCAAAGAGGCAATAGAGTAAGAGGCCATGGCAGAGGGGCCAGAGGAAGAGGAGCCCGTATGCGTGGTGGAGGAGCTGCAGCAGCAAGAGGACAAAATCGAGCTCAAGTTTCAAATGAAATTCAGGCAACAATTATTGACCATGTCATCAATCATGGCTTGTCCTTTAGAGAGGCTGGACAAAGGGTCCAGCCCATTCTGACTCGGAGCACTGTGGCATCTATTGTCAGGCTTTTTCGGAATGAGAACAGGTAATTCACAGTGTTACTGTAATGTATACACCACTGTGTATTTCAGCTTTACTGTATTGCCCTGTTAGCAGAACAAATTGTGTCTACAGTAATGCAGATGTTTTATCAATCCCATTTATGTGACTGTCATACAGTAATGTCAATTTTGACATGCTTTTTGCTTTTACTTTATAGGATCCACACATTACCGCACACTGGTGGCAGAGGAAAGATATTTAGTATTGAACAGGAGTCTGCCATTGTAGATATGGTAGTGGCAAACAATGCAATCAGACTGCGTGAAATCCAGGCAGCAGTAATTGCAGATCAGAGAGCATTTAGAAATATAAACAGTGTGAGTTTGGCAACTATAGATCGAGTCCTTAAACGACACCATGTCAGAATGAAGCAGCTGTACCGAGTTCCATTTCAAAGAAACTCTGACATCGTAAAGGAGGCACGATTCCAGTATGTGCAGGTACAGATTTTGTTATTGTAATACCTTGTTTACCATAGTTACATGCGACTGGAATACTGTAATTTGCTTTATGAATTTGCTCTTTTTCTTAGAGAATAATGGAGCTTGAAGCTGAAGGGGCACATCACAAATTCATTTTTGTGGATGAAGCCGGCTTTAACCTCTGCAAAGTGAGGAGACGCGGGAGGAACATCATTGGGCAGAGGGCCACTGTCACAGTGCCAGGTGAGAGGGGTGACAATATCACCATGTGTGCTGCCATCTCCAATGATGGGGTCCTTTGCCACATACCAACCATTGGCCCATACAATACAGAACGCCTCATCACATTTCTCGATTCATTGAAAGAAATACTGATTCCACCCGAAGAGAGAGGGCTGTTGAGGCCTGGCATGACTCTGTATGAAATAATTTGGGACAATGTGGCTTTCCATCACTCTCGCCTTGTGAACGAATGGTTTGCAGCACAGCCTCGTATTATGATGCAATTCCTTCCTGCATACTCCCCTTTTCTGAACCCAATCGAGGAGTTCTTCTCTGCTTGGAGGTGGAAGGTGTATGATCACCGGCCATATGAGCAGATGCCCCTCCTGGAGGCAATGAATGCTAGTTGCCTGGCAATAGGTGCAGAGGACTGCCAGGGATGGATGCGCCATGCAAGAAGGTATTTCCCTGGGTGCATTGCAAGGGAAAACATTCAATGCGATGTTGATGAGAATCTGTGGCATAATCGTCAAGAACAAATGGACTAAATGTGAAAGATAAAATATATCTTTTTTTTTTTTTTTTTAAAGGTATTTCCACCCATAAGTTTCCTTTGGTAGCTTTTTTCTTTTCTTTTTTCTGTTTGTGAAGTGTCATATTTCATATTGATGGCTGTATTTTGTATTTTGTTGTCCATTGTGTAATGATTGATTGAAAGAATAAATTAATTTGACCACAAGTTGTGGTGTTTGATGGAAATATTTGCTTATGTTGCATGCTTTTAATGTTTTGTGAGTGTTAGAGCATTTTGCTAACAAAATGAGTCATTTTGGCCATTGAGCTTCAGTTTTATCCTGTGTGTTAACTGTTTTGAAAATGTGATGTCAGAGTGGGCAAATGTGTTTAAGCAATTGAGAAAAACTGTAAATCATCATATATCAATATTTGTTTCTGCTTTTTTTTCATAAATCACTTAAACAACTTCTAACCTAATCAAAACCACGAAACATTCAGTCATTTTCAGGATTTTAACCCTTTAAATGCCAGTCTATGTATTTGAAGTATGTCATTATTTATAAAAAAAACACAAATGATTTTTTTTCCCATATAATGAATAATATGTAGATGGGGCTTTGGTGGTGATTAGAGGCTTGGATATGTCAAAGATAAGCAACAAAACTGATTTGATTGCATTAGTACTTTTTATGTAGTTCCAGATACTCCCTCTGGACACCTTCGAGGCAAAAATGCCCCATTGACTTCCATTATAACCACATGTTTTGATCTCACTGCCTTTACAGTATAAAACCATGCATTCTGTAATCTCAGCATTTCATTTGGAACAAAAGTGGCCATATTTAACATTTTTACAGTATTTCTCCAGATTCAACCATTTTGCCCTTGTAGGCAGATGCATGAAATTAGTTATATTATGGAGCTCTGTGTGTGTGTGTGTGTGTGCGTGTGTGTGTATATTTGTGTTTGTGGGTGTGTGTGTGTCTGTGTGTGTGTGTGTGTGTGTATGTATGCGTGTGTGTGTGTGTGTGTGTGTGTGCGTGCATGTATGCATGTCTGTGTGTGAGAGAGAGTTTGTGTAAATCTGTAAACAAACAATGATAATTTTAGTGGTGAAAAAAGTGCACCTTACTTTTGCCAGCTATATTATGGAGCCGTGTGTGTGTGTGTGTGTGTGTGTGCGTGCATGCATGTGTGTCTGTGTGTGAGAGAGAGTTTGTGTAAATCTGGATAAAAAAGGGCTTCTTTTGAAGGATGCATTGTATGTGTCTTTGAAGACGTGCTTGAATAAAAACATTGTCTCCTGCATTTGCTGTAAACAAAACCAACTAATAGTGTGTTTATGCACCTGGCTCTAGAGAAGGAGAAAGACCTGGAGCAAAGGGAAGGAGCCTTTATCTTCCAGCCAACTGCAGGACTCATCTGAAGATGACACAAGTTTCTGGAGTCTGACAAAATGGTCACTGGTGTCCTCCAATTCTGTGAGTGCCTCTAACCCTTCCTCTGAAAGTGGAGAGGACACTGAAGATCCTGTCCATCCTAACATTGAATGGACAGTGAAGAATTGGCAAGTCTGGTCTCCATATAATACTGAGACGCTGCGCTAATATTCAAGCACCGACCGGCATGATGTCAGAGCCCACGAGATATGCCATATCAAGAATCCATGATGTGGCATCCTCTTTCGACCTTTTCTTACCCTGCGACATGATCCAGCTGATTCAGGAAATGACAAACCTACACGGGAGGTGTTCAATCTCAGGATGGAGTGATGTGGATGCTCAAGAGTTTTGAACATACATGGGACTTAACACTTGGCTGGTGTGTACCGGTCCAAAGGGGAATCCACCCGGAGCCATAGTGGGATGTCCATAGTGGGAGACCAGTCTTCAGGGCCACCATGTCCCACAAACAATTTGAAATGATAAGCGCCAGTTTACAGCAAATGCAGGAGACAATGTTTTTATTCAAGCACGTCTTCAAAGACACAGAATGCATCCTTCAAAAGATGCCTTTTTTCAGCCCTAAAATGATCATTGCTTGCTTACAGGTTTACGCAAACTCTCACACACACACACACACACACACACACACACACACACACACACACACACACACACACACACACACACACACACACACAAAACACACACAAACATACACAAACACGGCTCCATAATATAACTGGCAAAAATACGATGACTTCATGCATCTGCCAACAAGGGCAAAATGGTTGAATCTGGTGAAATACTTTAAAAATGTTAAATATGACCACTTTTGTACAAAATGAAATGCTGACATTACAGAATGCATGGTTTTATACTGTAAAGGCAGTGAGATCAAAACATGTGGTTATAATGGAAGTCAATGGGGCCATTTTTGCCTCGAAGGTGTCCAGAGGGAGTATATGGAACTACATAAAAAGTATTAATGCAATCAAATCAGTTTTGTTGCTTATCTTTGACATATCCAAGCCTCTAATCACCACCAAAGCCCCATTCCCCTATGATTTATTTTATGGAAAATAATTAATGTTTTGTTGGGTTTTTCATAAATAATTGTTACTTCAAAGATTTAAAACTGGCATTTAAAGGGTTAAAATCCAGAAAATTATTAAATGTTTGGTAGTTTTGAGCAATTTAGAAGTTGTTTAAGTGATTTATAAAAAGAAAGTGGACATTTTTGCCACAAAGGTGTCGAGAGTAAGTTTTTTTAAGGAGGGAATGAGGGTTAAAAAAACCTTGGGTTAGAAATTTTATCTCACCAGACCTCTGCAGCCGCTCAAGCTGTTTGAGGCTATTTAATTATTGTTTAATAGTATCAAATCATAACAACAGTTATCTCAAGACACTTTACAAATAGAGTAGGTAGCAGGGCACTGCAGGGCATAGCAGGATGTAGCAGGGCACTGGAGAGCATAGCAGGGCACTGCAGAGCACAGCAGGGCTTAGCAGGGCTAGAGGCCTCTACAAGCATAACATACCCAAATCTTACCGATTCATATTTTTAGCTGTTAGTATATAATTAAACCAGACATAAACAACCTCCCACCCCACCACCACACCCCAAACTGCAGTCAAATTTCCTCAAAATGTTTTCATTTTTAATGACAACATCCCAAGTTGAAGTGTCCCCATCAGTTCTGTCATAATTTCACAAAATAATTTCAGCGTTGGGAAATTTCTTTCTTTAAAAAAAAATGTTAAAAAAAATTTGCAGGAGAGACCTCTGGAAATATTTAATCTAATTTATTTTTGGAATAGTGTAATCTGTTTATAATTGTAAACTGTATTAAGCAATTACGTGCTTTTTTAAAACACATGTAAATATAACCTAGACTCTCCTCCAATATGTCATTTTGTATCTGGGCACCCAATTCTTTTTCACACTATAAAATGTCTACCATACCATCAGAAATGAAAGGAAATATATCCACATAGCAGTGCATTTCCCCTCTGCCTGTCCATATACGTGGCATGATTTAAAAATATTGAATAAAAATAGGCCATGCCAGTATCATAGCCATCACAAAATCCCCATACAATAACTCCTACTTGTAATTACAACAAGGAGGTTGTCAGTGCGTAACGTGTGCAGGTGTTTATGTTGAATAGGACCAGTTACCTATATCCATGACAGACAGATGGAGCCTCACACTCTCTCTCCTGAGTCAGCATTTCAGGACAGTCCTGTCCCCCATTGGCTGGTAACTGGATGATAATACGTTTCCTGTACTGCTTCTTCTTGGTGTTACCACCTATGCAAAGACACCAAAAAACACACATACAGTATATACGTTATGTACATTTTAGTACCTAGTTTTAGCTAAGTGTACCTAATAAACTAGCAACTTAGGATAAATGTAAAAAAAAGCAGCAGCAGGGTAAACAATGCTGGGGTCTTATCTTAAGTTTCAACGTTTCCCAGATTTGAAAAGGTACTGGAACAGGATTGTCTTTTGTTTGCTCTTGGCCATATTTCAATAAATGTGTCAATGTAGAATAAATGTAATGAAACTTGGTCTTCATTTGTCTGTAATGTATCTATTTGATCACCATCTGCTGGAAGGGACCCCTTCAAAGGGAGGCTGATAAAATCAAGTTGAATATTGAATACCATGACTGGAAATGCTGACGGCCATGCTCCATACCATATTGTAGATACCAATCCTGAACAGAAATTTACTAATCCTCTTCAAGGTCATTGGAGCCTGCAGCCTATCCCAGCATGCATTGGGCAAGGGGTAGGTAGAGTACCCTGTACAGGTGGCTAGTCCGGTTTAAATTTGGGAGCAATTTGTTTGAGTGTAACCCAAACCAATCAGTAACTGTTTGTAAATGTTTTTTTGTATGGGCTGGAAAAGTCAATAGCATTTTCATTGAGAGTTGCTTGTCCCATCCATCCATCCATCCAGAGATGAATTTTATGGTTTCCTATGTATATATAGCTTTCACAGTCCGCTCCTTACAAATGTTCTTGATATTTTTCTTTAGAAAAGACTGACTGTATTTACATTTATTAAACATGACCAAAAAAAATTTTTTTTTTTTTTTTTTTTTTTTTTTTTTTTTTTTTTTTTTTTTTTTTTTTTTTTTTTTAAATAATCAAATGCCAGCATATTTGGTGCTGTTTCATTAATTCAGTATACCAGCTTGAACATTGAATTCCCTTTCTAAACCGTGCAATTGGTGATTCGTTTGTAACGCCGAAGGGGGGGGGGGGCCTCACAGTGTGTAGTAATGCCAACAAAGAGCTACCTGGTTGACACGTTGATGGGCAGGGCCCACTCGCAACCTGGGTATTATGATACAGTCTCTTGCGGAAACAGCGGCCTGGTGATATGTCGACAAACACACGCAAAGTACATATTGAATTGAAAGAAGCTGGATGCTGGTTCGTGGAACAAAGAACTGGGTTACGTGAGGGACTGTGGTGGTGTAGGGGTGTTTTTTTTTGAGAGGGGGCGCGTGAAGAAAGGCTCTTCCATTCTTAATGTGCAGTGTTTTTTTCTTCTTCATGTTTTAGCTTTTTACTGCAGCTCATTACATTTAAAATGAACCAAAGACTAGGAGGTCAAAGTCAAGATTATCCTCCCAAAAACACATACAGTATCAGTTGTTTGTTATGACGATACCTAATACCTAAATACAACATGCAGTATATTTTACTTTAACTGACAAGCTGCCTCTAGTGGCAATGTAGTCTATATCGACGACGTTTAATTTACAGGATACTTCCGGTGCCGCAGGAGGTTCCACCGAATGTCCGTCATTTTCAGCCAGATATCCCACACCTTCCGCATTCTTTGTGTTGGCATTCTAAACTCTGGTCGTTTTGGGAAACATCTTCTGAGCTAAAACCGGCAATCAAATTATGTTAATCTTTCTCATCACACTCCTTCTTGAGGCTATTTTGCAGAGGCACCATTGCTGTGTCCAGCACTAAGCGCCGCCCAAGACGATTGTGATTGGTTTAAAGAAATGCCAATAAACCAGAGCACGTTTTTGTCCTATCTAGGTATTTTTAGACCAGTTAACAAAAGAACATAAAAAAGGAAAGGCAGGGAGGGAAGACAAGGGGTGGGTGAATGGGTAACCAAAGCATATGACATAAAGTGAGGTGAAAAAAGTTAATTCCCTTGGTCATTATTAATTTGGAATGTCAGTGTAAACCCAACAATGCCAAATAAGTCCCTTAGGGACACCTTAGATACATTTGCAATACACCAATGCTTTCCCAACAATAGGCCCAAACTGTTGTTGTTTTAGAATGGTTTTGGATGGATTGCATCTCAAATTATAATAGGCTAAAGTCTGCATTTCCTTTTACTAGTAGTGATTTGCCTGTCTGCACCGAAACGTAACCCTTTCCCAAAAATTGAAATCCCTTCCCCATAAAAAAAAACAACAGGACTTCATGTGTTTCATGTTTTCATGTTTCATGTGACATCATGTATGTGTTTAATGCAGTGCATTTCGTGTTCAAATAAGAATGTGCTGAGGGACATTTTGGTTTTATTATTGTGTTTAGTTTTGCAAAAGCGTCTGTTAACGTTGGCAGCCATTAGGCTTGTGGAAACTACAGTGCAACTGATATTGTTTCTTCTGTTAATTAAAGAAAGAAAGTTTTTTTGAAAATTAAAATATGTGGCACCAGATTCATCCTTTTGTCGTCAATCTGCACCTGCTACACGCACACGTTCAAAAATATATATTTTTTAACTTATCACAGTTTTTACCCCATTCTAACAACACCTAGTAATTATCCTCGTACATATTTCATTGTTTTATCATTCTAATGCATTTGAATGATCTAATGCTCATTTATGTTTACTGGTGGCAATCCTCACATCCTGGCCACAGCTGGTGCTGCTGGTGAAAGTGTGTGCCACTCCCTCCATTGATGTGAAAGTGTGTCCCAAGGCTGCAGGCTCACGGCTCAGCATGTGTTGGTTTTGGAGTAAGCGCGTGAATAAAAAGTGAGATTCATTTCCATACACAGCATGGGGGCTGGGGGGTTTGCCTTCGTAGTGCTGCTGTGCTGCCAGAATAATGCTCCCGTTCTGTTGAATAAATAAATAAATAGATAATTCACGTTCCCAGCAGATGCCTTCAGGGGGGAAACAAACCCAGATGCTTAAAACAACTCATCAGCTAACACCTCTGCCAGACACCAGTAACAACAGACTAACCATGAGACTAAACGGCACAACGTGCCATGTGCAAACAAAGTCTGCAACCAAAAAGAAAGGCTACCTTTCACTTTTACAAATGGAAGCATTGGTACTGAAGCACTGGTAATTATGTCACCACCTCAGGAGTTATCGGTAAGGGTGCAGAAAGACTTTACTATTCTCACGCTGTGTGGATTTGCCTGCATTTACAAGAACTATTCTTACATCTGTTTAAAGCTATGGTGGTAGTTTAGGGCTGCAGCTATCAATTCATTTTGTAATCAATTAATCTAGCACTTTATCAATCGATTAATCAGATTTTTTTTTTTGCGTTTTTACACAACCCAAACTAGGGAAAAAAGCTATATTTTCTGTATTGCCTACATTGCTTACAATATCATCTCTCAAAAAACTAAACATATTAAGTGCATTTAAGTGCCATATTACATTGTTTTTAAAGATTTTTTTTCAAATTATATCAACCTCAAACTAAGGCATACATTAAACATACACAAACATTACATTTAGTTGTGCAACTTAACTTTCAGAACTACAAGTTTCAACCTGAGACGGATCTGTTTATACAGTAGGCCTATATGTAAATATTAGTTATACTCAACCTATTTTCATTTATATATTTGATTATAATGTCACACAGCTCTGTTACATTTATGCTATTAGATCGTTGATCAGCTGTTTCTCAAAAAAAAAAAAAAAAAAAAAAACAGAGAGAGACGAGAGAGAGAAGAAGAGAAAAAAAAAAAAAAAAAAAGAGAGAGAGAGAGAGAGAGAGAGAGATGCGCAACAATCAGCTGTTTTTCCGAAGGGATAGTCAACGGGTCGGCTCATCAGATCGTGGTCACCACTACGTATTTTCTTGTCTTTGTTTTTGGTAGTAGTTGTGTTTGGTGTAGTTTCATTGTCCATACGACTCTGTGATTTACTTTAGTCGGTCCTCTTCGTGGAATGGATGATTAAGTTAGATGTCGTGCTATTATCGTGGTAAGCTAGTTTGATTTTTCAGTAGACATACTGTACAGAGTTTTAATTACGTTTGAACTGATTCCAAACTTTGGACACTTTCTGTCGTTTTCTCCAGCCTGTTTCTTCTCTTAGCCCCTCGCTATTTACGCTCTAGCAAGTGTCGCCAGCAGCAGACTGAGCCTCGTCTGTGCGACAGTAATAATGCTCCGTGCGGAAACACCGTCCGTCAGCGATACAACGTTGGTAACACTGATTTAACGAAGCTTCGAGGCATTCATTTTGCATCGAGGACTTTTTGTAATCGAATTATTCGAGTTATTCAAGGAATCGTTTCAGCCCTAGCGTAGTTTCTGTCTCCCCCATGAGGAATTCTAAGTAATGACAACAACACTGTCGGCGCGTCCACGTGATACAAGCCTTCCGTGATTGCGCACCGCCCACCCTCCTCCACGCAGCTGCTACTAGCCAAGGAGGACACGGAGGATTAAAAAAACATGATGGACTCTTCAGAAGAGGTCATTATCTTCACTGGAGTTTCTGTGAGTGAAAGTCACCGGACGCCACAATCTTCTGAACATAGTCCTACTGAGAAATCCAGAGAGAGTTGTGTGGAGCTGATAGTCTTAATTAGCTTTGTAGCAACTCATTTGGCAATGGCTTGAATGTAACGGACGTTCATTAATATCAAAAAGTTACGCACTAAATCTTTAAGGGATAAGCTTTCAGCCTTATAGAGTTTTCAGTTTCAAAACTAGTATTAGTTTTTGTCAATTGTTAGAGCTATTTTAGGGATTATTAATTTTGTTTTGGCCTAACCACTCAGCAGTGATGGAAGAAGTATTCAGATCCTTTACTTAAGTAAAAACACCACACTGTTAAAATACTCAGTTACAAGTAAAAGTCCTGCAGTGAAAATATAAAAGTAAAAGTATGTAAGTATCATCAGGACAATGTACTAATAATAAAGTAATAAAAGTAAAAGTACTCAAAGCAGAACAATCCTCCCATTGTAGAAAGTGTAAAAGATCCAACCAGTTGTGTGTTTAATGGTCTAATCATCTCAGCTGGACTTGTAGTAACATCAGATTTTATAAACTATGTGTTTTGTGTGCAGATATCTTAATGTGTAAAATAACTAGTAACTAAAGCTGTAACAGATGAATGTAGTGGAGTAAAAAGTACAATATTTCTCTCTGAAATGTCGCGGAGTAAAAGTAGAAAGTTGCATGAAAAGAAAAGACTCAATTAAAGTACAAGTACCTCAAAATCATACTTAAGTACGGTACTTGAGTAAATGTACTTAGTTACATTCCACCACTTACCACGCAGTAGTGAGTGATATATATATATATATATACCTGGTTGATGCAAGGAGCAGTGAACATTTTTTTAACAAAATCGGAGTGATATGCTAATTTAATTTAATTATTTCTTTTTTTAAACACCACAGTTGTGCCAAAACAATCAATGGACGCAATGGAATTTTGGCACATTTAGTTAAAAAAAAAACTGAAAATCTGATTCCCCGAATTTGTTTGTTTGGTCTTGTAAGTATTTCTCCTCATTGTAAATTATGATTAACAACTTATTTTATTGATATCCACAATGTTACTCAACACCTTTCCTAAATAATTCCATGTACCATGGAACTAGGGCTGCTACATTTATCAATTTACAACAATTATAATATTTCATTTTCATTGTCGATTAATCTGTTGATTATTTTCTCATATGATAAAAAATTTCAGAAAATGGTAAAAACTTTGTTTATATAGTCCAAGATGACGTCCTCAAATGTCTTGTTTTGTCCAGAACTCAAAGATATTCAGTTTTCTGTCACAGAAGAGAGAAGAAACTAGAAATGTTTCACATTTAAGAACTGGAATCAGAGAGTTTTTACTTTTTTTCATGAAAATGACTCAAACCAATTAATCGATTATCAAAATAGATGGTGATTATTTGAAAAGTTAACTAATCAATTTATCTTTGCAGCTCCAACTGGAACAAAACACCGTACAAAAGTTGCCAAATCTATCCAAAACTGCATCGAAAATGAACTATTTTAAACTGCTGAATCTTTTATCAGGTCTTTACCAAGTCTAATCATTAACTAGCCTGGTCCTACCAGACTCTAGTACATTTCATTAGTACAGAGAGTCTGGCCACTTTCCATTGACAAGTGGTAAGTTCCTTTTAGGAGGGTACTCTGTTGAAATTTAAAACTATTGGATCTGCTCAGGGCCACTCTGGATCTGCCAGAACCAATCGCTAACGTTTGGTCATGACATCGGCTTAGCATCGCTAGCATTTGCCTTAGCCACTCCTTCACCACTAACGGAGCGAGCTGGAAAATCAAACTTTTCCCGAACCATCATGGCCACCAACAAAACTCATTGATTAGAAACCATAAGGAAACTCCAAGGCACTCTCTTGTAGAAAAATTAAAAAGCCTTTATTTATGGCTTGGTCATCATTAACCTTTAAAAACTCAAACGCGTTTCGGCAAACAAGCCTTCGTTTGTTGACTCCCTGACGAAGGCTTGTTTGCCGAAACGCGTCAGAGTTTTTAAAGGTTTATGATGACCAAGCCATAAATTTGTTTCTAATTATGTTTATCCCATTCAAAGAGCACCTCAAGCTAACATTTTGAGTCCTGGAAGCGCTCCGTTACAGACATTTGATAAAACTCATTGATTGTTCTTGCTCGGGCTTTAACTTCTGGATATTCGGCAGCGTTGCAACAACGGACCGAATGGCTTCGCTTGCATCTTTCTCTGCCGCCATTACGGAACTACTCCCTCTGTTCGCTGATTGGACCGCCAAAAAACCCAAGAATATACCGCAAACCCAGACGGAATACTGAAGGAAAATGAAAATTGAGCGGAAGTACATAGGAGGGCGGAGCCAGGCTAATCATTAACTACAGCTAGCTACAGAATTTTAAGCATGGTGATCAGATGTTTCTTACTGAAACACGCCTTTCTTTGTATTACTAGGATTGTACTCAAGTATTTGGTTTGATTTAGTTTTGTTGGATTTCTGGGTGATTCTATAGGAATTATGGGATAGGATAAGCAAAAATAAGCCTTGGCTTTAACCTATTCCTTTTTCAGTTAGCTACAGTATGGTGGCAAATTGTTGGAAGTAAGTGTTTCTTTCATGTATGTTATACTATATATATATATACTATATTTTTTAAACATATTTCTGATTTAGAAATTTTGAAAACGGTTCAAATTCGACCCGGATCTCACTGGAACTGCATGTATTAGCAGTTATGTGGAATCTTACTTTTTCGGAGGAACCTGGCCCACGTTGACCCGGACACAGATGACCTTACGGGTTTGCATCCCCACTGAGCAGGAGGCATCGTCGCCCCGTGTTCGGCCCACAGACGTGTTGGTGGATGGGATGGAGGAGTCCTCTATGCACTGGCCCCATGGCCCGGTCTGCCAGTGGTACACAGTACAGGGATGGTCATTGCAGTTCCTCACCTCCTGCAGGGCGCTGATATTGGGACACTGGATTCCACCTGAGAAATAATTGAACACAGACCAGAGTCAATGTCTTAGCTGTACTACAGACGGAAACAGAAATGACATCTGCAGTAATACAGGAAGATGGAAAGCTTGTTGGAAACTTTTGGGCATTAAAGGGTATTCTAGAATCATGAAGACAAGGACATATCCAAGGCACGCACAAAAAGTCTGCAGTACTTGAGTCTTGTCTCTGTATCAAGGCCTGTCTGAGACATTCCTATTACCTCGCAATTGTCTGTGTCTTGTTGGTGATTTGACTCACACTCGTCTCTGTCTTGGCCTCATTTGAACATGTTCTTTACCCAGAGCGGCCCAATTTATAGTCAATCTTGATTCAATCTTGAAACTGCTTGGATTTATCCAAGACTTGATTTAAGTTATTTTGTCTACAGCCTTGTATTTAGCCTGCCAGAGCTTTATGACAACATTGTCCAAGGTGTTTTGGCCCAATTATTTTATCAGAGTATGGATCCTTGGATCTCTCATGAGCCAGAATCAATACCTAAGGAAGTCACTATAAAGAGAAGCAGAGGCTCAGGTTCCCACCGCATTGGTATATTTATTAGGTGGCCACAATGCTGCACCGAGTTTCAGAGTGAACTTTTACCTTTCAACAGATTTGTAAGGAGACTAGACTTAAGCAAAGAAACAACCAAACCATTGGTTACCATTTCCTATAAACAGTGTTTCTATGTGAATCTTTGATTTTTAGAGATGACTAGAAATGCTGCTAAGGCTAGGTAGAAACTAGTAAGCTGTGCTAATGCTAGCTGTGCCAACCGCACAAAACATTTTAGGTTGATTACCTTTAATAGGCAGAAATGACAAGGAGCACACAGTCAAGGAAACAAATCTCACTCTGCAGGGTGAGTTGCCAAGAAATCAAATAAAATGCCAACATACCAGTTGGACTGGCAGTTCTAGCCAAGATGGACTGGCATCCAGTGTCCAGTGTTTTTACATTCATTTTAAAGTTTTTCTACTTGTAGGCTAAATAAAGTTCTAAAGTGGGGATCACTTTATGTTGCATATTCTCTATCAATCATAGGTTTCTTATTTTAAAGTTTGTATCATTCACATTGCATTTGTTCATTTACTCAGAAGGGAACCGTCAGGGCCTAAGATATTCAAAACAAAAATAAGTTTGACAATCAACATCTAAAATGTTAAAAATCAACTCTGCCGATACAATTTTAGTGGAATGATAGAATGTGTAGGGTTAAATTAATCGTTGACCTATCAGAATTTTGCTAAATCTGCAGTTGCTGGGAAGATGTTATGTGTTAATTTACAAAGGGCTGAGCAATAGTTAGTTAATAATAAAGTAATTTCAAATGACAAATTGACCAATCATTTTCACTCTAAATGGGCATATTTGTTATCACTAACTTTAAGTCCTGTATGCTGTGGGGGACACAAATCACAAGCTAACAACGCCAATAAACTAGCCGTCTAGCCTGAAGGTTGGCGATGGAAGCCAAAATAATATTACAGCTTATGTAACTATTCATAATTATAATTTTTCTAAATAATAATACTAATAGCAATACATATATATTTAAAAGGCTGCTCTGCCAATCTAATAATATTATTTATTACCAATATTGATTGTTTGTGGTGGTGGTTTCTAAAATGCATTGATAACTGGTCACTGCCCAAAGTGTCTGTCACTAATGGTTACTTGGCCGTGAGCGCGGCATCATTATGTGTAGGCATAAAATGTAGTTGGTTTTGTGTGGTATGTTGGCGGTGTCACCATATTCAGCTGAAGTGCACACACGCTCTTGAGATGATGTGATTATTTGTATGAACGATAAGCATTTTGTTTAAAAAAATCTGCTGTTTTTTGTTTGGTGATAACTCTCACTCTCTCTGTGGTATTTGCTCGTTGCATTTCTAAGGCTAGACTAGCGTTTCAAAGCTGGAATTGTCATAACTAACTTTTGCTGTACTATAAGACAGAACACACTACGCTAGGCTGGATGTTTCCTTGTTTTTCCCTGACGAGTGAAGGGGGCCAGAGTGCCACGGTTTAAGAGTCACAGTTCGCTACTGCATTTCCTTCTTATTCATTGTTACCTCTTCCTAGAAGGTTGTTTTTGGTTCCATTTGTCTGTTTCTTTGTTTGTTTGTGGCTGTCAGCAGGATTACAGAAAAACTACCGGCCCAATTTCATGAACCTTGGTGGATGTTTGTAGCATGGGCCAAGGAAGAACCCATTACATTTTCAAGGGGATCTGAATCACAGGGTGGATACACAAATTATTTTTCTCTTTTGTCAACATTGCAGACATTTGTGCCGCATTCATGTGGTGTTGGAATAATCAGAAAATGAGTTCCTCGACTGGGGAACGTTGCACTGCGTTAACATGAGATAGGAAATGACTTGGCGGAGGTCTGCTCTCTCTCTGAGTGCCCTTCTAGTTATTAATGCATTGACTGTACCTCTTCTGTGTGAAGCACTTTAAGCTGCATTCAATGCATGAATTGTGCTATATAAATAACTTGTAGGCCTATTATTATTACAGCTTTCAAAATGAAAGGCATGAAACTGGCTATAGTACAGTACAAAGACAAAGAGAAAAAAACTTTCTAAAATAGCAAACTGAGCAGTGGCACACTCATAGAAATATAAAGCACCTGCTGTCTTGTGGGACTTTACTGAGGAGAATAATAACTGGGCAGTTAGTAAAAGAAATAGCTAACTTGGCTGGACAGAACAAGAGAACAAGCAGAAAATTAATAGTTAAAGTTAATAATAATACCAAGTACTGAGTATGTTGCTCGGAGTAAAAGTGATGCCTGTATTGTAGCTGACCAAAGACGGAAACAAAAAAATGAAGTGGAATTTGTACGTTAAAAACTGCATTATAAAAATAGTAACTTCCCTTTAAAGCACTTTGCACATATATCAGGTACTATTTCTCTCTTTGTGTGAGAAAACAAGTATATAAACCCAACCCTGCATTAAAGTACAGTATGCTTGGGTAAACAGGATAAATCTACAGCTATCATCAGCCATGATAAATTATTTTTATTTTCTCTATCAAAGCCCCAAAACAGTGAAGAATACAGGTTGACTAGCAGTAAAGTGTTGGCTATCCCATCCAAGTATTGATGCAGTGATATAGATTAGGTTTCAGCTTTGATTTTCCATGGACTTGTTGGAAAACAAACAAAGCTGAAGCAGCTTGACAGATAAATCAGAGGGTGTCTTTGATGGATTGAAAGAGATGAGATGACCCAGGGGGCAGAATGTCTCTGCAGAGCCAGAAGCCTGGACATGGACCCAGGTGGGGTGTGCACACCATGTGACCCTATTCACCCCTAAACCTTGTCATCTGCAGCAGCTATTGCATTGGAAAAAGAGAACCCCCGATGAGAACGCCAGCCATTAGCACCTCAGAAGGCACTGAATGTCATCTTCTACACAGAGATGGAGCATCTGAATTGGACATGAGAAAGAGCCTCACACAGAACATATGGCTGACCTCTGTGTAACAGCGCAGGGGTTATGTCTGCAGGGTCATGTATAAAAGATTAAACTGCACTTCATCAGAACAGTCATTTATCACACATGTAGCTCATTAACTCATAGAAGAACACAGCAGTATTGCTGTACTGGCTAATTAAATAGTTAATAAATATTTAAGTGCTACTAATCAAAGACAACCTGTATTTGAAAAATGCACAGCTCGAATGGCTGCAGATTTAAAATAGCTGGGGACTTAGTTATTATTTTTGCAGCACTTTAAACAATTCTTCTAAATATTATACTCTGTATCATCATCATTGTCTTGACATGTTATTTACTTTGTGGATAATTTATTCGAGCTATATTAAGCTCCTTTCAGCTGTAAATGTTATAACTGATGAATGATGGTCAAACTATGACATTAAGAGGCAGGGGCTAGTTGCATAAAACACCTTTAGTTAAGCTTTTCCTTAAAGTCAGAGTTAAGATTTCCTTAAAACAAAATTGGTTGCACAAAACACTCTTAAAACCTCTCCTTAAGGTTTTCCTTAAAACGTTCTACCCAACCGTTGCATAAAAGAGCTTAGCAACCAAAGTAAGTACAAAACCTTAAGATACCTCTGACTCCATCCTAACTGCAACATGGATATGCTTAACGATGGGCAATTGATTTTAGATTACTGACCTGCAGTCAATGTATGATTGGTTGGACCGTCTAGAGTTGGAACATTCTACTTTCCACAGCTGTGCTCTTCCCTTTGCAATTATTTATTGGTCTATGGTTTTAGTTTGGTATTATGCTACAGGATCTTTCCAGTCAATAAGAGGCGAGATCTTTCATGTCCACAGGTCAACGGCGTGCTGCGTCATTCCCCCGATTTTGCTGAACATCCTGGTGAAGTTCCGGTCGACACGAGGAGGGCGGGATAGCGACGCACTTTGGGACCCACATCAGGATTATAGTGCCGTTTGCAGGTAGGCTATCACAAGCGTGATTGCGAGCAAACATATGGTCTCCATGGAAACTCTAGAATTTTACTGCAGTAAAATCTCTTTCAATGCAGTAAATGCCTTAACGTTTTTCCTTATCTGAGGAAACCTTATAAGGTATTCTGTGCAAAACCCTTAAGAAAGTCCTTCAGATAAGGAGACCTTAAGCCTTAAGTGTCATCCCTAAGGAACGAAGTTAACCTGCCCCAGGTTTTGAAAAAGAATAAGCAATCACTGTAATTGCAAGAAACTACACAGTACCGGTGTACATACAAAAACATGAACCTTCAATGTGTCTTCATCGAGAAAGGCGGCAACAGACAGATTTTAATTGTTGTAAGGTGGGGTTCTTGCACTAATCCTCTCCACTCTACCACTCTTCTATCTTGTGACCAAGGCTTAATACTGAAGCCCTTTTTTAAGCCTGTCTCAGTTTGCTATAGCTGATGGCCAGGAGAGTTCTATTTGACTTCATGCTTCATTCAGCACACACCACATCAACCTTTCTATCTCCATGCTCTGTCGATTCCCATCCATCTAATGCTGCGGCAGTGTCTGCCTCCTTAATGCTCAGAAAGATAATTAACAAGTTGCAGCATGCATGGCGTTCCGGCATGGACATCCTCCTGAATCCATTCACATGGAAATGTATTATGTACAGTATGAGCCAGCTCCTTACTGCAACATGGATGCTGTGTTGGTGTGAATATGCCAAAGACAGCATGCCACGCAATGTGGACCAGAAGGCAACACAAATAGAGCTGTTGAAATAAAAGCAGGGACGTAAAAGATTAAATTCTGCTCTGCGGCCAAGCCAGACGCTAACCATATGTGCAGATCCATTTTTTCTCATAACGAGGTTTGGTGAGAATGGCTCAGTTCACACAGAGTGATTGGCAGCCTGGAGGGTTGAGCTTTAACCAGCCCCCCAGTAGTCTATATCCACGACGTTCCACTTCCAGGATTGCTCCGTTGCTGCTGGAAATTCCACCGGATTTCAATCTTTTCGGCCGGATGTCCGTTACCTTCCTCTTCCTTTGTGTTGGCGTTCTAACCTATGGTTAACTGCTCCTCAGATCTCTGCAGGGTTAATCCAGACAGCTAGCTAGACTATCTGTCCAATCTGAGTTTTCTGTTGCACGACTAAAACAACTTTTGAACGTACACACGTTCCACCAAAACAAGTTTCTTCCCAAGGCTATTTTGCTTAGCGCCGCCCAAGACGATTGTGATTGGTTTAAAGAAATGCCAATAAACCAGAGCAAGTTTTTCTCCCATCCCGGAATGCTGTGTGGACTAGTTCCCAAGGAACAGCACCCTTCACGCCAATTTCTTCGGGTGGCCACTGGCGTTATTGCAACAAAAAATTCCCCTTTAACCCAGATAGGATATTCCCTATAGGCCACCATTGTAAAGGAGATGCCTTTAAAATTGCTGCCAGGAAACCTCAAACTGCAAACAAGGTCGGTTATGACTCTTTCTATTCTGAAAAATTTGAATCCATGGATTTTTTGGATTTAAAAATCTTCCCTTTTAGCTGAGAAAAGCAATATATAAACCTGTGACATCACCACAATGTAATTTATATGGGCAGAGCGGAAACTCGCGGGCGGTGCCAGCGGGACAAACACTTCTGCGCATATTTAGTGGGCCGCATATCAAGGAAGTAAACCCGGAAGGTAAGAATTCTTTTTTTGCTGTATGCGCCGCTGAGCATCTCTCATAGGAATGAACGGGGCTCCGCCTGTATTCAAGTCTTATAATGCATCGATGGCTTTAACCCAGAGCCACTCGCATCAAGTATCATTCCAGAACCATTTAGATAGCCAATCCTCACCTAGCAACACTTAATGCCAAGGAATACTCAATTCTACTACTAGTGTGTAAGAGCTTGTTTTTCTATTCTAAAAGCACAGGGATTTTGCTGGGCCAGCAGATTGGAGGGAATAGATTACATCAAGGTAGACACATTTCTATATCGCTCTAGTTAAACATATGGAGACTATGTACTACATCAGCAAAAATCACTTGCTGTCGTCTAAGAACATCAAATATGTACCGAAGATTGGATTGACCAACGACAGCAGGGAAGGACCTTGAACAGAAAGCAAAGGCAAAATCCTTGTGAATTAAAAAGAGAAAGGGAAAAAACATATTATAGAATAAAGTTTGACAGTAATGATAAACACTGTGCCCTAAAGCTTGCAACAGTTCAGCAGGCTTGTTATCCTTCCAGTCACTTCTTACCCTGCATCACAGTAACCCATGCCACAACCTTTGCAGTCGCTGTAGAGGAACACACAGAATAATTCATTTTACTTTGACAGTTCACTTGTGGTATATAAGGAGGAGAGGCAAATGAAATTTGCAGCAAAAACTGGAGTTTAAAGACTTGTGCTACTAGCATTACTGTGGTATTAGACCAATACAGGTTTGTCAAGGCAGATACTGATTTGTGGACTTTGTGGATAGCTGGGTCAGGGTTAGGGTCCCCTGGTATATCTGTTCATATCAGATGACTGATTGCTAATTGATTAAAAGGTCCATATGAGTCACATATATTGGCAAACCCATACATCTGTCTGACTCTGCCCGTGTATCCTGCACTGCTTTGTTACCTTCTCCCGCGTTATAGGCGAGGATGGAGCGAGCTCTGGTCTGCTTGCCATCTGTGTTTTTTCCAGAGCAGGTGTGGGAGCACAGAGACCAGGGGGTCCAGGGGCTAAGGGCACAGTCCTTTGGGCAAGGCACCTCACAAATGGCCGGCATGGGCAGGATGGCATCACGGCACAGCTGCCTCTCCACATATTCCCCTGGATGGACACAAGCAAATTTAAGGTATTAAGAATAGAAAAGAGGTAGAAACAAAAGATACATGTGCTTCATATTCCCATTAATAAGTCAAGCAATGTGTGCAAATAAAAAATATATTTATTACAGCACATAATGCAATTGAGATGGGCTGTCCCATTCGAGTTGTATTTCCCCCCAAAAAACAGAACATATTCAAAGAGAACATAAAAATAATGAAAGAGCTGCTTATTGTGCACACTACAAAAAAACCAAAGCTAAATGTTCATGTCTTTATGAATGAATACTACTAAGGTTTACATGAGTGAACTGAACATGAGGGTGCACAGATTAGGACAGGGCACAGATTAGGACAGGGGAGTTTGTCAACTACATTGAGCAAAATCAATGTATCTGAGTGTGTTGGGTAATGTTTCACAGGGTCATGTCTGACAGTATAACAATACTGTATGAAATCAATTCAATTGTATTAATAGTATCAAATCATAACAAGAGTTATCTCAGGACACTTTACAGATAGAGTAGGTCTAGACCACACTATAATTTACAAAGACCCAACAATTCCAGTAATTCCTCCAAGAGCAAGCATTTAGTGCAACATATCATGAATGCTCATTGGGAAGAGGGTACACAGCGCTGTTTTCTAAGTTGCAGTACATAGCACATACGTTGGACATGTCAAAGGGTAGAAAAGCTTAAGCAACCTTTGACTGTATTGTGTCAGTCTAGTCTTAGATACTTTTTCAATGACTCCAGCCTTGACCTTTATGAATAATTTCCAAAGGATATATTCATAATATCACTTAACTGGACATTAATACTTCAACGTACTCCCCTCTGGCATACTTGACTAAATCAGATAAGGCAATTTTCAGTAGATTAAATGGATGTTTGAAAATGTAAAGGCAAGTAAATATTTAAAAAGATTTATAAAAAAAAAATGATTTTGTCATGTTGGAAAGTCACATTTTTTCTTACAGTAGTGCAAATTGCAGAGCTATGTTTAAAAGAATAGTTCAATATTTTGGGAAATATGCTCATTAGCTTTCTTTCCAAAGGTACGAGGAGAAAATGGATATCAATCTTATGTCTGTGTGCCAAAATGAGCTGGAGCATTGCTTAGTCTACCTTAGCATAAAGACTGGATAGGGACAGGGATGAACTGCTAGTCTGCCTCCGTCCAAAAGAGTCCAAAATACACTTACCAAAACCCCTAAAATGGTCTCAGGCCTAGTCTGTACAATGTAGAAAGGGAAAACTGAGTTTGGGGTTTGTTCGCCGTTATCTCCTTTGTGAGGCATCACAAATGGGGTGGCATTTCGTGCATTGTTCAAATGCCTAAATACAAACTTTGTTTGCATTTAACTCATAAGGACCTCTGTGGCTGTGTGAATTATGACTGCTGGTTAATTTTAAACATTGGGATTTTTAGTGTGAAAATGTCTTGCAAAGCACATTACCAGAAAACTCAGATATGGGTTGTTTTTAAAGGCAACCAGACACACCGTATTTTGTCTTTAGTTTTATCCAAGGTTGTAATTATGATGGTACCGAAGCTGAGAAACATCACTGTGATGACAAGACTTTGGCATGGTGTACGCAGTCACCGTGCCCAGACACAAATAGGACACACCTTGTTGTTTCTCTACAGAGCTGGAGGCACAGATCTATTGCTGAAACCTTGAAGGTTAAGCATGGGTTGCAGGACCTTTACGTCTATCAATAGAAATAGTCCGAAATGATTGCATACTGCTTTTCTTGTCAGGGATTTGTTTTTGGAGGGGTGGAGGTGCTGAGATGCTGATCTAGATCTGCAGGCTGTCCTCACTCTCATCCCATTCCAGCCCATCCTGTCACTGAAGGACCATATCTGTGAAAATCTCATTGTGAAGGACTGGAAGAATGGGGACCAGTGAGTCGAATGACACGTCTGGGACCCGGGGAAAAACAGATCCATTTTCATCAGAAGGAGACAACAAGAGATCAATAAGAGGCCAGTCAAGAGACTCTGAGGGATGCCACATGGCTGTGGGGGTGAGGTGGTGTTGGTGACGGGGGACATATGGAGCCTTGACTTCCATGTGATAGAAACTGAAGGAAATCACTAAAGTGTCGGAACGAAACTGATGACTTTCATGGGTCTTTTGTTAGTGGAGCAATGCATGAGTAGACTCTAGTTCTTTATAATTAAACACACCCTATGGTCTACACTCGACAACACTAGGGATGTGCATCTGAGGCCTGAGGGTCTGAGGCTCATGCGACGATTGGATACATTAAAAATACATATGGAGCAGGCGTCTGGGTAGCTCACCTGGTAGAGCATGCCCATATACAGAGGCTCAGTATCGACACAGCGGCCTCAGGTTCGGTTCCGACCTGCCTTCTCCTCGTTCCCCCCTCTTGCTCCCCTTTCATGTCTAAGCCGTCCTATCAAAAATAAAGGTCTTAAAATGCCAAAAAAAAATGTAAACAAAAACTTCCGATACAATCCGATTCCCCCTGCTATTGCAATACAGTGCAATTCAATGTGACACGATATGCGATTCAACATGATGCAAAAGAATATGATGCTGCGCGATTCAATATGGTACAGAGAATTTGATTTATAAATAAATCTATAAATAAAATTGAATTGAATTGAATTGAATTTGATTTCTTTGGTTCTTCCTGCCTGTAACCTGCATAGCGCTTTCACAAGATGGCAGAAACTTCACTTCCATTTAAGGCATATTCAAATCATTTTTAGTCCATGAAGAACAAATGTAATTATGATATATGGACAGAAATTATGTTAATATATGATAACAAATCAGAATCCTCTCTACTTTTATCTGACTTTGTTTCTAGAATTGTGACTTTTCCTTGAGTAATTTGTTATGAGAGTATTTGTGGGCTACTATACCCACCACTGCATATAGGCTGGCTCACCTTGTCTCAGGCTCATGCATTGCCAAAAATGGACCTTTTCTCAGTTGTCCTTATAATAAAGGGTTTCATTGGGGTTGGAACATCAATGACATCCCTCTCCTCTCTCTCTCGCCCCACGCAGGCAGGCAGAGTGAGATACCACGGTTATGGGAATCACCACTGATAGGTCATTTTGTCAAGCCTCTTGTAATGCAAGCCTATGCACAAATCGACAAAAACGTAATATGTGTGAACGTCTTTGTAACATTACAGCCTAAAGGTAGATTTATGGTCACTGTGGTGTTCCCGGTGCGTGGTGTGCGAGCCAGAAAATGACATCACCATGTCTTTCTTTTGCGAAGGCTCCGCAACTTGGCGCAGTGCGTGGTCGTGCACCTCTGAATTTTTGTAACTTGGCGCGTGCTGTACGTGAAATTTTCAACATGGTCAGCTGGGATGACTGGCCAAGCAATTTCGCCTGTACAAACATCTGTATGAGTCTTTTTTCCTGGAGGGTGTAGACAAACATGAGAGAGATCTTTGTCAAAGCTAAATAGAGTGGCATGGAAAGAGTGTTCGTAACATCAAAAGGCAGGCAGTAATTTCGACTTGGAGGTAAACGACAGTAACGTTAATAATTAGTTCACAAATGCAATGTTTGGTAGTATGTCAGTGTTTAACATGGATGCGTTTACTACTGTTGCCAGGCAGCCTGCTTTCCTTTACTTCAGCTCTCTACTTCTTCTCTACTATTTCTTGCTTATTCACAGATTATTTTGTACGTATGCTCTCTGGCGTTTTGGAGAACACTGCAACGGACAATGCGTTGAGCATAAACATCTCCATGCACGCTCGTAGTTTACACACAATCTACAGAGGCCCATCTCCAAAAAATAAATAAATAAATAAATAAATAAATTAGATCTAACCTAGTCAACACAATCTAATAAAGGAACAATAAGGACAATCAGACACCCAGCTAGGAGGGACTGTACAAAAGCACAATGCACACTGAACATGTTGAGTTTGGTCATCTTTGAGATAATTTTTGAGTCCATTCACCTCTTTGGTCCAGTATACATCTTACTCTGGACAGCCTGCCATACTGTATATTGTGGTGCATATTCATGGTTCCCAGAGGATGATACCTACATGTTAGTAGTGACCCAGTGATAATTCGTCTAACACCACCATCAAGTAAAATGTCCCAGTTGTACATTATACCAAAATTTAAGAATTTGTATATAATACATTTTCAATAATGGTAAGGCAAAAGAATGCATGGCTTTGACATAGGTGACCATGGTTTGCATCCTATCTGCCACCAACAGTCAGCGTTGGTTTATTTCAAACAGAGGGATCATCATTATACACGCATCACATGTAGTTGCTAGGCTACTGGAAAACAGCATTGACTAAAAAGAGCAAAACCTACATAGTGAATCCAAACAACACATTTATTAAAATATACATATAGTTTGATCCTAGTTGGCTCTTTGTTAGTTAAAACATGGTAAAATGTTGTCATTTATGATGGAGTTTAGGTGTCCTATAATCTTCCACATCAGCTGCTACAGTATGACATAAGCAGGTAAGATGCATTCCAGGAACAGGCTGAATTACTACCTCCCAGACAGAGTTACAAAATAATGCTTCACTTTTTGGTAAATGAAAGATTTTCAGTATAAATTAAAGTCAAATCAAAAGAGGCCTTGTTGTAAAGCAGGAAGGAAGCGTTTCAGAGAAAGCACCTTCCTTTTCTCCCGTCCCACATGGTGTTCAAAATCATTCTACTAAACTCACAGATCTGAGAAGCTGAAGTGATATGAGTTCGCCCTGAGCTCAGCAAGCAGTTGACGCGATCAAAGGGACAATTTTCTTTTCACCATTACATACATCAGACAAGTCAAACTGCTGTCTGAACCTCTGTTGATGGAAATGTACCAGACGGAGGCTGACATCTCCTCTATTCAATTCTGCCACATCCGGGGGAGATTGCATTCATGCAGTCAGAGGTAATGGGGAAGAAAGGCAAACTAAATCCAAGCTGACTGTGTGAATCTAATTTACCAATAAGTCTGATTCAACAGGGTTCCATAAAAGGAAGTCTACACCTCTTTAGAGTGCCTTTCAGAAGATAAAAGAAGAGCAAGGAAGAAAGAAAGATGAAGATGAGGTCACCTTGAAGAGTTTTTTTTTTATGACTGGGACTGAAACTACTTACCTGGATGTATTCACCAGTGATTTAATCCAGATAATAAAGAGTGCCCCAAGGAAAAGAGGGATGGACGAGAATAGGTATAAGATGGAATCATGAATATCTGAGGGTTGGCTAAAGGTTAAGTGATACTGTAGGATATATTCTTGTGACGATTGTAAGGAATTTTGCATGGTTTTCCTGCACATTCACAAAAGACAAAGTATACGTAAGCAGCACAATGTCCTTCATGTGGTACCACAGCAGCTGTGGGAAATGGATTACAAATCGGTTATTCATGCTACGACTCTGTAGCTTTAACAAAACGTTAGCCTAACTGAGTCAACCGGTCGCACGGATGCGCAAGTGGTTCCAGGGACGTGGCTGTATGTGTCTACGCCAGTGCACAGAACATCGTGGCTGTGTAAGCGGGACAAGTCTGCAGCTGCCCGCGGAACTCTGATAGTTTATCTGAACGTCCTGGACCAGGTAGACTGGGACGCCGTCGTCAGTTATCAATTAATGATCAGTTAATGAGGGTCGGCTATCTGTTGAAAAACCAGAAAATCTAAATTATGGGTCATGGAGAAGTACTACACTGACCACAATCCTAAGCGTAACAGCGACGTCTCTGGGTGGTGGAGCTCGCTGTTACCATGGAAATTTTTCCCGCACCTACAGATGGCTAGTGAGCTGCTACAACTAAAGTCTCGATCTACATGATCGTTTACGTACACAGTCTTGTACCTTTGCCTTTCCATCCATTTTCAAATAATATTTTTTGCGCTTTATCAAATGTTTTATAGTCACAATTCATCTCGTAGCTGGTTGGTTTAGTTCCAGGCCTAAAACGGGGAAAATTAAAGAACCAGAACACTTCAAACCAGGCTGTGGTCCCAGCCAGTGGCTGTAGCTATAGTGTCAGAGATTGGGCTTGGCCTGATCATAGGGAATGAAAAATATGAAATGCTAATTTAATTGACAAGAAACACAAATCCCACCCCAACCTCTGTAGATTACATAGTTTCAAAGCAGTTCAACTATTAAAAGTTGCAACATTTTAAATTTCACCAAAATATTTTTTTTTTTCTTGTAAAGTTTAGACTCATGAATATAAACAGTATCACACTTTCAAGCATACTAAATGTGCGTAAATCTACGGTATCTGTAAAATATTGAAAAAGTAGAAAATGTGTCACTTTGATTGCGTGAATTATGATAGTCCACTTTTACTAAAATGTCCTCCTTTCTCCCATAATCAAATGTCTAGAGTTGAGCCGCAGTTACAATATTGTCGCCTGTAGCTTTAACGATAAGAACACCAGAGGGTGAACTCCAGCAAACAGCATGTTCAATGTGTCTGCCATGCTTCGCCACTAGGGTTGGGTACCGAAACTCGGTGCCAATAGGGAACCGGTGCCGACGTAAACGGTAGTAACGAGACCGAATAAGAACGAAAGTTTCGGTGCCTCATTTCGGTGCTTGACTTTACACTACACCTGACAGCATGTAACGTTAGCCTACCTTTAGCTAGCAGCTGGATTAAACACCGTAAAATGCTGACAGCTAACGTTAAGCAGTGTAAAGTGTGACTGTATTTCACTGTGGAGGACTTCAACAGCGCGATGTAACAGTCTGCTCTGCAGCGCAGCAGCTGCCGTTGTCGCAATTCATAGATATACAGTATGTTTATATGGTCGGAATTAAACAACACAGACGGTGCGTTCACTTGCAGCTGCAGTTGTCGGAATTAAACAACACAGACGGTGCGTTCACTTGCAGCTGCCGTTGTCGGAATTAAACAACACAGACGGTGCATTCACTTAAAACAGGTAGCCTCGTGGTGCATTCACAGTAATTGTAAAATACCCTTTTCCCATCTGGGGTTCAACAGCAATTTACTGGTGAAATAACTTATTGTTATTGTTATAGTTATTACATTATTATTAAATCTTTAATTTTGACCATGTCCTTAGCAATAAACAAGTCACTGACTGTTGTTTACTACCCTTATTTTTTTTCTTACTTTTTTTTTTACTTTATTGAAAAGTACCGATTCAGGCACCGTTTAGGCACCGGAACCGTTTTAAAAGTATCGATTTAGCACCGGAACCGAAAAAAAACCAAACGATACCCAACCCTATTCGCCACAGACCGTAGATCTGAACATTAGAATGAAAACTATAATAAAGGTCTCAGCAGTGTTCATATGTCCTACTGCTTCATAATAAATTATCTTTCAAGGGCAGTTTTCCTTTGATTTTTCAGGAGGAAAAGACTTAAGATAATTAATGTAAAGAGCAAGTCAGTCTGGAATGAGGAAGATGGTAATCACTGCCACCGCAACAACATGGAGCACTGCAGCCTGTGAATGGGCTCTTGATTATGAGTATAACTGATGAACAACCCCCATCTCTTTTTTTTTTTTTTTTTTTTTTTTTCTCTCTCTCTCTCTCTCTCTATCTATCTATCTCTCCCCAGAGCCCTCATTAGCAGCTACTGTGTTATGGTTCAGGAATCTACTCATAATTGCCATATTCCCAAACACACACAGACACACACACACATATATATATATATATATATATATATATATATATATATATATATATATATACACACAACTAATTTTGAAAAAGGAAGACAATATTTAGGTCATAACTGATTCACTAATAAAAAGGGAGTTCCTATATACTTCAGTTCTCTGACTAATGGAATGATATGAAAACAAAGCTGTACACATCACACTCATTTATAGCTGCTGTGTATTGTACCAGAGGCCTGTACTACGAATCCAGATCAACATGTCCTGGATTTCTTTTAGTTCCCCGTCTTCACCTAACCTAACAATGGCGGTCCTACATCAGCTGTGCCACGACGCTGGTTAACAACTAGTTCAGTCAACCATCAGGGTTTCCTAATCCAGCGACACGCGCGTTCACATAAAAGAGGCACCACGACCAATCACAAACATCTACCAGAGCTGCATGTTTTATATAAGAAGAGCAAATTATAATTCTACATAAATATGAAGAACACAGACTTGGTTTTACAGGCAAAACACAATACAGTCACTGCTTCCTAAAACAGGAAGGAAAGTGCCGATTCTGTAGATGCGTAAATTACTCTTATTAATATCCCTTCCCCTTCAGTCAGGACCAAGATCTGACCATAATTACACTTGTGCTTTCCATAAACTGTCGTTGCTTTAGCCTATTATTGCAGTTGCAACCCTGGCAGTGGAAGCGATCGTGGGAGCAAATAACAAATATAAAAACATATTTCAAACCGATTGGCGACACACGGCTCAAGAAGCAGAAAAATAGCCGATATGTAATTCCCTCCCATTAAAATATATATATATTTCATAAAAATACCCATCAGGGAATGTTAACGGGGTTGTTGGTCTCTAAATGTTTAAACTTTTATGAGCGCACACCTCTATCCCCCGCTCTCTCTCTCTCTCCCTTTCTCTTTGCACCAGCTCTGCCTGATCTTCTAAAGAACGGTGACGCCATTATCAATCGACCTATTGATTGGTCAGTAGGCGGTGCTTTTACACCGGTTGATCTCTGATATCCAACATAACCTGCTCCCGACCAGAGGCCCGTTCCAGAAAGCAGGTTTAGTGAAAACTCTGAGTTTGTTAACCCTGAGATGAGGGAAACTCTGGGTTTTCCGTTTCAGAAAGAGAGGTAACTTAACCTCAGAGTCAGTTACTATGGTAACTGAGCCTGTGAATCTAACCTGGTCGGGAGCAGGTTTTCTTCAAGAAACCTTGAGTTTCTCCCTCTGAGAGGGAGGAGACTGAGAGAAACTGAGAAAAAAAACCTTGAGTTTCTCTGTCTCCTCCCTCTCAGAGGGAGGAGAAACTCATTTCCTCATTCATTCGGTGTGTATGTATTGGTTTATGTTAGGCAGATTATAAAACTGTCATGTTCTTTTGTCAACGATCCCGTTGATAAAAAAGCTGTATTAATTCACAAAGAGTTTACGTCGGGAGATGATATTGAGTCCCAACTATCGATGTATTTTAATTTCCACATAACCGATTTGAGAGGTATTTTTTATCACAGTCCATTAGATATGTAGATACCTTATCTGTCCTCATATCACTAACATCAACCATCGTGGACAGGCTTTAACATCCCAGCAGATTCTTTGTGTCGCATTACGTTTTTTGCAAACGGCAGTTTTCTTTATAACAGTGTAGCAGATCATACTGTAATAATAAAGCCACTGTATGCAGAGCCGTCAGAGTTACCATGGCGATTGAACCCGGTAATAAGTTAAAGGGGTGATAGAATGCAAAACCGATTTTACCCTGTCATAGTTGAATGAGGACAGTTCGGTGGGTAAATAGGACATACATAGAAGCTCTAAATCCCATTGACACCCCTTTACTATGAAAATCTAATTTTTTGAAACTGCCGCTGAAAACGGGCGAATCCCAACAAAGCTGGAAGTTGACGTCAACCTCCCAAAAACCGGAACCTTTGTCAGCCCATGGGTGTATTAAGAGAACGGTCACGCCCCAACATTTACATAGGCTACACAACTGACCTGAGATCAGGTAGTTTTCTGAATCTAGCTAGGTCACGCAGATCTCTGCTATTCCATTACAAAATTCACTTCTGAAACTTTTGAAACTTTTTTTTTACGCGAAATCAACCATATAAAGCTCAAATATGGGGCGGCCTTTACGAAAATGGATGGCTAATTGCAAATTTTCTCCGACTGTGTGGCGGAGTTTAGTGCCGGTGTTGGTGCTGCCTGCGTTGCTACATCGCCCGCCCTGACCGCAGTGTCAGCGAACTTTTCCACCCCTCTTTTTTACCGCAAGCTCGCAGGTTCCAGTTAATCTTATAATGGGTATGTGTGTTGAGTTATTTAAACAAACAATCGGGGAAATAAACGCCTCTTGTCCGCGAGTCTCATTGATAGAGCCGCAGTGAGATGGAGTCCATCAATGAGAGCTAGCTAGCCTCCTCCTAATTCTGACATTCACAAAAATACATTCAATTGAAACCGAAATCGGACAAGTGTTAGCTAAGCTTTGTAAGACCTTGAGGAACCTGTAATATTCATGCCGTGACGAAATTCAAACTGTAAATATACTTTTATAGCAGGCGAAGTGAGCAAGCTGCGGTATTTCCCCATTGTAATGAATGGGACATATAGCAAGCAGCTGCTCGGTTCCACAAAGACGCCTTTGGTTCATAAAAATGCCCTTAAAATCAAATCGGACACAACGGTTAGCTTTATAAGACATTGGGGAATGATGTTATATAAGTGGCGGACGAAAATTCAAACTGTAAATATAATTTAGTTATGGCGGCAGTGTAGCTAGCTGCGTGGTATTTCCCCATTGTAATGAATGGGACATATAGCAAGCAGCTGCTCGTCCTACAAAGATGCCTCGCGTTCATAAAAATGCCTTAAAATCAAATCGGACACAACGGTTAGCTTTATAAGACATTGGGGAATGATGTTATATAAGTGGCGTGACGAAATTCAAACCGTAAATATATTAGAGTTATGCCGGCAGCCGGCCGCGGAGCCCCGGTAGTGCAGTATCCACAAAGGGTGACTTTGCGCTGGGTATGGAGCCCAGCAGGCGCCCCCCGCTTTCTCGTCAGACTGTGTGGAGCTCCTAAAGTCCGACACGTCTTACCAAATTTGCAATTAGCCATAAATTTTTGTAAAACGGCCCATATTTCAGCTTTATGACGTGCCGACGTGTAAGGTGAGCGTATTGTGTCACTTCCGGTGTTCCCGTGTTACAAACGCTAGTTTGCTGCTCCGGCAAAAACTTACTGAACTCTGCTTCACTGTTTAAATTAGCAGCTATTTGCCTGGATTGCATTTGAATTACAATTGTTTTACTCAAGCACTTATACTTAGCTTCACTTACAGCGACTGACTCGCTGAATTTACAATTGTTAAAACACTGTTAGCTACTTTAGCTTAGCCATTAGCAATGGCTAATTCCTCTCCCTCTCCTGCTCTCTCTTGCTCTGTGTGTCAAATGTTTAGCTATTCCCCTGCCTCCTTTAGTGATAACGATACATGTAATAAATGTAGTATATTCGCTGTTTTGGAGGGCTAAGTCGCAGTGAATTTGAGTCACGGCTCCCGCACCATGGAATCAGAATCGTATGCTTTCGTAGCTAGCCAGCACCATGTAGTTAATGCGGGCCAACATACTGTAGCTTCTGTAGCTTCTGCTAGCTGTCCCCCGCAGACCCCGAGCAGCCGGGCAAGTGACTGACTGTCCGAGGGAAGCGGGCGTTAGATCTAGACCAGGGAGTGCACATGATGAAGGTCGCTCTAAACCGGAGCGGCTTCGCCTTCCTAACAGGTTCTCTCCTACTCAGCGATACACCCGCTAGAAGCCAGTTCTGGTTATTGGGAGCTCTATTCTGCGATATGTGTAGCCAGCGGCCCCGGGCGGCTACAGTAGGCCTACCTACTGTATGTACTGTCATATGTGCCCCCGGGGCTGGAGCGGCGATATAGAAACCCATCTAAAGCTGCTGCGCAAAAGAACCCCGTAATACAGTAAGATCATACTACGCTAGGTGGTAATGGTCGTAAATCGGAGATCACTAAAATGAATGTTGAGTCACTTTGTGCATACGCCAAAGACAATGTCGGACTCAGTAGTTTTCTCTGGACCCCTGCCAAACCTGACCAATGATGAAATGTACAGCCGGACGTCATCCTTCCACCGCTGGTTGTTGGGGTGGTGCCCAGCTAATGATGTGGGCTATGTGAATAACTGGCGCGTTCTGGGGAAAGCCTGGGTCTGATTGAGAGAGACGGCATTCATCCCACCTGGGACGGTGCCGCTCCTCATATCAAAAATCTGAACGAGTTTATCAGACATAAACCATGACAACCCAAGTTTGATATTAGTAATCAGAGGTGCAGTGCTACGCGCCCTCTGTGCTTCCGTTGGAGCAGTCGCCCACTCATAGTCTAATAAGCACGGTGTCTGTCCCCCGGCTCAGATCGGTTAAATCAAAGGTAAAACGAAAGATGCGCTATACTTAACAACCTAATTGGAATTAAAACTACTGCAATAAAACAAAATAGGAAAATTAGATGTGGACTATTAAATATTAGATCTCTGTCTTCTAAAGCAGTACTGGTAAACGAGTTGATATCAGACAATAAAATTGATTTATTTTGTCTTACTGAAACCTGGCTGGGCCATGAAGACTATGTTAGTCTAAATGAAGCCACTCCTCCCAGCCATATTAATACTCAAATTCCTAGAGGCTCAGGCCGAGGAGGGGAGTTGCAGCCATCTTTGATGCAAGCCTGCTAATTACTCCTAAACCTAAATTACATTATAACTCATTTGAAAGTCTTGTTCTTAATCTTCAACATCCAAAATGGAAAACATTACAGCCAATTATATTCGTTGTTATTTACAGGGCTCCAGGTCCGTATTCTGAATTTTTATCTGAATTCTCAGAGTTTTTATCATGTTTAGTCCTTAAATCAGACCAAGTACTTCTTGTAGGTGATTTTAATATCCATGTGGACGTCGACAATGACAGCCTTAGTACTGCTTTCAACTCATTACTGGATTCAACCGGTTTCAGTCAGAGTGTGCGCACAGGCACGACGCACTCTTTTAACCACACCCTCGACCTTGTGCTGGCATATGGTATTGAAATTGAGGATTTAATAATATTTTCGCAGAATTCGGATTATCAGATCATTCTTTAATCACTTTCGAATTCTTACTACCTGATTATATTAAATTAGATAAAAGCTCCTACACCAGATGCTTATCTGACAGTGCTATAGCTAAATTTATAGAAGATATTCCAACAGCATTCGACTCTATGTCATGCCTTAACATAACAGAGGACCTGTATGTTAACCCCGGTCCCTCTCAAATTGATGCATTTGGTAGACGGGGTGCGAAATACTTATTATGCCTACGGCGAACCTTAGACTCCGAAAAAGAAGATGATGAAGCAAAGGAAACTAGCACCTTGGTATAACTCCCAAACTTCAGAATTAAAACAAATCTCGGAGAAACCTCGAATTGTAAGTGGCGTCCCACCAAGGTGGAAGAATCTCGTTTGGGATTGGCAAGAAAGTCTCAAAACCTATAGGAAGGCCCTAAGAAAGGCCAGATCAGACTATTACTCATCACTAATAGAAGAAAACAAGAACAACCCAAGGTTTCTTTTCAGCACTGTCGCCAGGCTGACAGATAGCCACAGCTCTACTGAGCCATCTATTCCTCTAGCTCTGAGTAGTGATGACTTCATGAGCTTCTTCAATGATAAAATTACAACAATTAGAGATAAAATTCATCACCTTTTACACTCAACTTCTAACGGTTCACCTTTAAACGCAGAGTCGTTAGAAATAAAGACTAGTCTCGACATATACATACACGCTTTTTACCCTTAGATCTTCAACAATTATTGTTAAAGATATCCTCAGCTAAGCCATCTACCTGTCTCTTGGACCCCATCCCAACGAGACTACTCAAAGAAGCATTACCTGTGGTTAACACCTCATTACTAGATATGATCAATATGTCTCTATTAACAGGTTATGTACCACAGTCATTTAAAGTAGCTGTGATAAAACCTCTTCTGAAAAAACCCAACCTGGATCCTGAGGTCTTAGCAAACTATAGACCTATATCTAACCTTCCTTTTCTATCCAAGATCCTTGAGAAGGTGGTTGCTAATCAGTTATGTGATTTTCTACATAGCAACAGTTTATTTGATGACTTTCAATCAGGATTTAGAAAGAATCATAGCACAGAGACGGCACTGGTGAAAATTACTAACGACCTTTTAACTGCTGCAGACAAAGGTCTTGTCTCCATTCTTGTTTTACTAGATCTTAGTGCTGCATTTGACACAATTGACCATTCAATCCTGTTACAGAGATCGGAACACTTGGTTGGCATTAAAGGAATTGCTCTGAGTTGGTTTAGGTCCTATTTCTCTGATCGATCTCAATTTGTGAATGTTAATGATAAATCCTCCAAGTACGCTAAAGTTAGCCATGGGGTTCCTCAAGGCTCAGTGCTTGGACCAATTCTATTCTCCTTATATATGCTTCCTCTAGGCAATATTATTAGAAAACACTCAATTAACTTTCACTGTTATGCGGATGACACCCAATTATACTTGTCAATCAAACCAGACGAAACCAGTCAGCTAGCAAAATTTCAAGAGTGCATTAAGGATATAAAATCCTGGATGACCTATAATTTTCTGATGTTAAACCCTAACAAAACTGAAGTTATTGTGCTGGGCCCTAAACACCTCCGAACTTCATTATCTAGAGATATAGCTACTCTGGATGGTGTTGCCCTGGCCTCCAGCACCACTGTTAGAAATTTAGGAGTTATCTTTGATCAGGATATATCCTTTAATGCCAATCTAAAACAAACCTCAAGAACAGCCTTTTTTCATCATCGTAACATTGCCAAAATTAGGAATATCCTGTCTCAAAAACGACGCTGAAAAACTAGTCCATGCATTTGTTACTTCCAGGCTGGACTATTGTAATTCCCTACTGTCAGGTTGCTCAAATAAGTCTCTTAAGACTCTCCAGCTGATCCAGAATGCTGCAGCCGTGTTCTCACAAGAACTAAGAAAAGAGATCATATTTCTCCTGTATTAGCTTCTCTGCATTGGCTTCCTGTTGAATCCAGGATTGAGTTTAAAGTCCTTCTCTTGACCTACAAAGCTCTAAATGGTCTAGCACCATCATATCTAGAAGAGCTCCTAATACCCTATTGTCCTACTAGAGCACTGCGCTCTCAGAATGCAGAGTTACTGGTGGTACCTAGAGTCTCTAAAAGTAGAATGGGAGCCAGAGCCTTCAGTTATCAGGCTCCTCTCCTATGGAACCAGCTCCCGATCTGGGTTCGGGGGCAGAAACTGTCACCTCATTCAAGAATGAACTTAAAACTCTCCTATTTGATAAGGCGTTATAGTTAGGGAGTGAGGAGTTGCAGTGTTCACCTAACTGGCCCAACTGCTTCTCTTCATAATTGTTAGATTAATAATACATAACAAAGTAGAGGGAGGCAGGCCAGCCAAGCCAGATCCGGCAGGGGGAGAGTTCTAAGCCCGAAAAGCTACCTCTCCTTATGACCTGTCTCTCTTAGTTACCTGTTATGGTTACGCGCTGTTATAGTCCTAGACTGCCCGGGGGACTTCCTTCCTTTGACACACTGAGCTGCTCTCTCCTCTCCCTTTCTATTACTGTTTCTATTACTGTTACTATTACTATTACTATTTGTGTGCAGCCCGTCCCAGAAATGCTTGTTACTAATCCTAGCTTCTGGGGAGTTTACTCCCGGAGTCCTTATGCTTTTTTCCCCAGCGTATTTCCTTGGAGAACGTTGGCACCAAAACCCTGGTTGCGCTGTGTCGCCGTGGTCCTGCTGCACTCCCTGCTGAGCTCAGCGATGCCCTGCAATGTCATGCTGCGTCCTGCTGAACCCTGCAGCTTCCCGCTACATCCAGTCACTGTTCCATTATTAATGTGACTACTATCGCCACTGTTCATCACACCCCCAACCGGCTCGTCAGACACCGCCTACCAAGAGCCTGGGTCTGTCCGAGGTTTCTTCCCAAGAGGGAGTTTTTCCTCGCCACTGTCGCACTGCTTGCTCTTGAGGGAATTACTGGAATTGTTGGAATTGTTGGGGCTTTGTAAATTATAGAGTGTGGTCTAGACCTACTCTATCTGTAAAGTGTCTCGAGATAACTTATGTTATGATTTGATACTATAAATAAAATTGAATTGAATTGAATTGAATTTATATAGTTGATTTCTCGCTTAAAAAAGTCTCAGAAGTGAATTTGGTAATGAAACATTGCAGTGTCTGGAATATGAGATTCTGTCGCTTCTCTAATGTATGTGTATTGGGGATTCGCTCAACCAATCAGCGCGCAGCTCATCTAAATATTCATGACCATACCATATTTGGAAGAAAAGCTCTTGTTACAAATAGGGCCAAAACACAGGGATGCATAAGGGCCAATAAAATATCAACCAGGCCATTTTCAGCCCAACCAATGTTATATACCCCATTAGGAGACCATAAGGAACAGTGTGAAATACCCTATATAATCATTCTATCACCCCTTTAATAAGTCAAACCCTGGGTTGAACCTGAAGTTACCTCGGTAACGCCAAATCTTCCTTCGTAGTACAGGCCTCAGCTTAAATCATCTTTACCATTGACTTTTTTGTTTGATTTTTTTGTTTGAAATTTTTAAATTTTTTATTTATCAGTCCTCATAGACTGTCACGCCTGCCGTGACTTCCGCACGATGACAGCCTGGTGTGTGTGTGTGTGTGAATGAGTTTTGATTTATTTCTTCATTTTTGTTACACCTGCCGTGGGCTTGGTGTGTTTTGGTTTTTGGTCTGTCTGTCTGTGTTTTGGTTTCCTCCTCCATGTTCCACAGAGTGTGGACACCCCCTGTCAGTAGCCGATCCGTTCCACTGGCACGATCCGTCCTGCGCATGTGCAAGATGACACGTATGCCATGACGTATGCACAGATGATAATACCGTTTTACGACCTGCCCAATCTGTTCCACGCTAGCCTCCACTGGGATGAGCACAAGTAGAACTGACGTAACAGCTGTTATATATGTTAACGTTTATTTTCAAGTTTTATTTTGAGGGTCTTTTAAAGTTTACATGCTGTCTCAGCTAGCGGTTAGCCGAATTAGCTGTTAGCTTAACTAACGTTAGCTTAACTGTGGAGGCTAACGGCAGACCGCTACAATCAGCTAGCGGTTAGCCAAATTAACCGTTAGCTAAACTAACGTTAGCTTCCCGGTGGAGGCTAACGGCAGACCGCTATAATCACCTAGCGGTCCGCCGAATTAGCTATTAGCTAAACTAACGTTAGCTAGCGTGGGAACAGATTGGGTAGTGTCATAAATCCTCGTACCACAGCGCATGCGTGAACATCTTACGCATGCGCAGAACGGATTGTGCCGGTGGAACGGATCGGGTACTGACACCCCCCCTGCTGACTCTCCCCACACCTGGAACCAATCCCAATCAGCGCACCTGCAACTCATCCTGCTCGTCATCTGCCTTCAAATACCAGTCTGACTTTCCTCTCCCTGCCGGATTGTTGCTTACCACTGAGTATGCGATTTCACCAGCCTTCGATATTCGTACCTCATCTACTTTCTTTGCTCTGTGCTTACCTGTCTGTCCTGTTTGCTGACGTGACTAGCTGGAAGATCTCGGTCCTCAGAAATAACCCACCTTCGGAATCATCTGCTACAAATCAGCCAAGCCACAAACTGGATCACCGAGTCTGCAGCTGCACTGAGGAACACAACCCAGATCCCAAGCCATCTTCGAACCCAGCAACCCCACTGCCAGCTCACTCACACTGTTCAATAAAATAAGATTCTTTACCACCAACTCCAGTCTGCGCCTGAGTTCTGTCCCTCATTCCTGACATAGACTGCTTTAGAGTATATGTGAGAATGGTGGCATGTTGGGCTGAAGTATCAATAAACAGAAATTAAAGACAAATGTTTTCCCACAATCCCAGTTTTTTTATGTTCCTACCCGTCCCTGAAGACTAGAAATGTGTTGAGTAACTTTTCAATGACATATTATTCCTTTCACTGCTAGTAGAAACTTTGGAAGTTTGAGCTCCATTCATGCTAGAAGTACAAAAGTCCAGCAGATTTAACTTTTAATTGGACCCCGTGGCACTTGATATATAATGCACCATTAAGGCTGGTAGATACTGCATTTGCGCATAGTAGATCTGTTCTCAAACTTACAAATGATTTATTATTTAAATGACACGCCTGATCATTATAAACATTTTTCTGTAATCCGGTTTCTGTTATACATCCTCTGCCCATTATCACACACCACAATTCAAGTTTATTTGTTTATTTTCTGTGCTTTAATTATTGATTACATTTCTGTTTGCATGGTTTGTTTGGTTTTCTTGCTTTGGGCCAGGCATGCTTTTATTTTGTAGAGTTTGGATTTGCATGCTTTTATTTTGTAGTGTTTTGATTTGTGCTGTGTGCCGTTACTTCACCTTCCTTTACCCCTGTGCTTAATTAGCATTGATGTGAGTCACCTGTGGGGCAGTGATCAGGCCATGTTTTAAGAGGTGAGCAGAGAGCTGAGAAAGAGGAGAAACACGCCAAAAACGAGAAACACGGAGAGAAGGAGAAACATGCCGAAAAGGAGAAACACACCGAGGAGGAGATGACGAGAAGGAGAAGGAGAAGGGAAGGAGAAGGAGAAGGAGACGGAGAAGGAAATGAGAATGGCAAGAAGAACCAAACGCACTGATTTGGTACCACTGCTGTAGACGAAACTGGGGAAGTGATCCTGAGATATCACATTCACAAGAATGGGTCGGACATCCCGAAAAATATAAACAAACCGAAGTCCGAATGGCCCAATGGCGTCATATAACCTTTCACCCCTCTGGTTACTCAAACTTCTGTCAAAACATGGGAAAACACCAGATGATAATCATAATCAACAAATTGTAAATCATACAATGTCAAAGAATTTTACTCAGTAACAGTATGACCCGCAAAGTCATACCCCTTTCCCCCCGGTGCTGAAAACATCCAAAGGGGACAATGCCATGTAGAATATGTTGTGATATTGTGGTTTTAACTGCTGGCTAATGTTAGCTTAGAACATGGCAGCTGTTTTATTAGAACGACATGACATGAATAAAAAACGTAATGTGAATAAGACTTTAATACATTAACTTGTCCACGAACAGATACATTTTAAACGGCAAAAACAAATGAAAACAACTCCCATGATCCCACGCAACTTCACGTCATCAAAACTCCCTGTTTACGTCCATGGTTTCAATTGAGACAACTAGCAGCAGAAAATTACATATTGTATGCGTTTAATTAAAAAAGCACAATGTATATGTATAGCTTTTAAGTTTAGTCTAATAGTGAGTGAAACTCTTGTAGTGATGGATGTGACATCCCACAGAATCTTAAAGTAAGACGTCTTACATGTCAGACATCTTACATGTCTTTTGTGGACCCCAGGAAGATGAGCGGTTGCCAATGTGTCGGATAATGGGGATCCAGGTAATACATAACAAATCTTTGCTGACATGTGATGTCTAAAGTCAGATGTACTATCTTTACCTGCTTTCTCTAAGTAACTTTAGTTCAAACTAACTCTAGATTTCTCGAGGGAAGCTTTGCTGTTGTTTAACTTCTTCCCATGTAAAGAAACTGGATGCTTGTGTGACTTTGAAAGTAGTTTCGCCAACACTGTGAGTAGGTGTGCATGGCTTTAGAAGACAAGTGAAGGAATCTGCCTTTGTGACACAGAGGCAAAGAGCAACATGTGCAAAGAACGCTGCTCTTTTTAATGCTAAACAGTGTTACTGATGTGATGCTATTGTCTAGAAAGGAAAGAATGTATTGAACTGCCTGCTGTTTCTCTGGTACGGTGAGGTATGAACAAGATAGCAGGTATATGTGTGTGTATGTGTGTGTGTGTGTGTGTGTGCGTGCGCGCGTGTGTGCGTGCGTGCGCGCGTGCGTGCGTGCGTGCGTGCGTGCGAGTGCTTAAAGCAGTGCCAGCTCTCATGGTGCCTCACATTCTCTTCCAACACAGTTTTGGCCAGTCGCCTGTGCTGGAACCCAGGGGAGAGCAGATACACATACATGCACACACACACACACACACACACACACACACACACACACACACACACTCAGGAACACAATGTAATTGCTTAGAATAGCATACACAATAGAGGATATCTCCCTACAACATATACAGCAATTACAATGTTGGGCAGTGTGCCAAGGCTATAGGGCCCAAAGTGGTAGTTCAAAGAGAGGCCAAGTGACTGCAGCAATCAGAGCTGAGTAAACTGACTCATAACACATTGAACATAACCTCTAAACAAAGCAGAAACAACAACAGTTATCTGGCAATTGCTAATGGGTTCAACAGAGCCTTGCCATTCACTGACTGCATGTGATCACTAGTAAACATATTACACTTGCTCTGCTACTCCCCAAATTGTCTGCCCTTTCAAACTCATACCTGTGCGTACAGACCTCTTGGACACCGTCTGAGAGAGTTTTCTCCTGTGCAGGACATGCCATAAAGCTGCTTACACATATAGCCGACAGCCGACCGTTGACAGAAAAGCCAGTCGAAATGATCAGTCTTCCCGTGTTGGTCCAAAAAGTGCCACAGAACACACCAACAAGATGAGACGAGACGAGACGTAATACATCTCTATAACAGCAGGCAGCGCTAATCTGTATTGTTGCCCAGGAAATGAAAACCGGCAGCTGATTGGACGAACGCGTCACATGGGTTTGTTTTCTCCGGAAATTCAAAGCCAGACTGTCATGGCGGCCGTTCAGAATACAATCTCATATAGTACTAAAATAGTTCACTGAAACATGTTTCTGAAAACATTTTAAGCGAGGAATAGGCCGCGTAGTTGCTGAATCTGTCTTCATTTCAGATCAACAAAGGTCAGTTTAAAAGATTTTCGTCAGATTCCGCTCCCCATTTCCGGGTGAGTCCCGACTGCCGTGCCGCCGACTGAACACGTCAGGTCGGCTAAAATGAACGGCGACAGCTCCCCAGACTGACGACGGCACGGGACACACCGAACAGATTCGCGTCGCTGACCTCGCCAGACTGTCCAACAGCCGATAATCGGCTAAGTGTGTCCCGGCTATAAGTCAGGAGAGGTGTCCTATCTTGCCAGAGAAGGCAAATATGGTCATTTTTCTGCAAAAGAAGTGCTAAAGTTTGAAGCTGGTTGGCATACCAACTCAACAGTTACTTTTAACTCTTATTTGTTAAATTATTGTAGTTACGTTTTAGGTGACTTAGGTTTACTTATTATATATTTAAGTACTTTAAAATGTTAATATATTTTTCAATTTAAATAATTTTCAATAAAAAAAAAAAAATCCATTAAAAAAAGCCTTTCTTTTATGTCATTTTTCAGTTTTTCAAGAATCGGTTTAGGAATCAGTTAGGAATCGGAATCGTTTTAAAAGTACCGGTTTGGCATCGGAATCGTAAAAATCCAAATGGTACCCAACCCTACCCACGAGATCTCGTGAATTCACGTATGATCGCGTGATATAACAGGATGTAGTTTCTATAAACGGAACCACAAAACCAACAACAGTTTGTTTCCATTCCGACTTCAGGCCTGGATGTTTACAAGGTGTTTTCAAGGCAGGGAAATATGATCCGCCATTTATTTTGAAAATTACCTGGATGTTTTATTTTGTTTCTGTGCTCGACTTCCTGTCCCGCACTATCTGCCCTGTGCTGAATTGCTGCGGAGCTCTCCGGCGTCCGGCAAAAATAGAAGCTCTGTGTATATTTGCTCCAGAGGGCTGCGGATCGCCGGAGCTGGGACGGAGTCGGAACGCAGCCGTTCTGCAGTCAGTGGAAATACTAAAACTGACTTTAATGGAAACCTAATGACTCCGCCGCTGTTCTGGAGCAGATCTGCAGCCGTTAGTTTGTGGAAATTGGGGGTTAGATTTTGTCTGTCTGTATTTGAGGATGGTAGCATAAATATACAACAGAGTCCATCAGAAATCCAGTTACTATTGTAATGCATTTCCTGTTTAGTTTCATAAAAATTCTGATCAAACTGCTATTGTTTTTGCTTTTTAGTGGGACTTTTAAAAATGTTGAATACTGAATACTAAGTCTCACTCTACTCTCCAGTTGGGCTGATGGTGTGTGTGTGTGTGTGTGTGTGTGTGTGTGTGTGTGTGTGTGTGTGTGTGTGTGTGTGTGTGTGTGTGTGCGTGTGTGCGTGAATGGGGGGGTTGTGTTGTGTGCTGTGCATACCGCTACACCCCTTGGTCATGTGGTGCATGCTTGTGAGTGTATTTGTGATATGAAATGTAATATACTGCTATTTCCTACTTGTTTTTTTACTTTATATTTACTATTGAGCGATGTATGATTTTAAAAATGTTGTATTTGTGCTTCCTGTGGGACTGCAGATGTAAATTAGCCTGAGGCTAACTCTGGTGCAATGCATCAAATGGTTACATTTATGTTTTAATTGCACATTGTCCCTTACAATAAAAATTTAAATTGAAGAAAGAATTGCCAATATGGACTGGACAGAAAACAAAACATCAAAAATTACATTATAGGGTGCAACTAACCATTATTTTGATATCAGTAAATTTGGTCAATGGGATACTGCTGCTGCTAAGTTGTGCCAAGTTCCATGTTTGATCACAATTCATAATTTTGTCTAAAATGTCCCAAAGAAATAAAAAAGTCTCAATTTCTGACCAAAAGACAATGGGCCCCATTCAACAAACGTTCTTAAGAACAAATTTGTTCTTAAAGGAACACGCCGACTTATTGGGACTTTGTCTTATTCCCCGTATCCCCCAGAGTTAGATAAGTCCATACATACCCTTCTCATCTCCGTGCGTGTTGTAACTCTGTCACTCTGTGCAAAAACACCACGGTAATTCTAAAAGCTGTTTTATGGTAAAGTCATGTGTCTACTCACCATCACTGTTGACACACTGCACTTGTGGGATCTGGGTTCCTGGTCCACATTCCCTCTCATTATCAGGGATGCACTCCTCCAGTTTAACCACCAGCCAGTCATAGCAGCTGGGGTCTTCACACGGTATTGCTTCCACCAGGTGGGGGCAGTTGCCCGTCCCGCCTGTCGGCTCATTGGCGATCTTCCTCTTCCTCAGTTTGAAGCCTATTGGGAACAACAGAACCTAATGAAGTAAATGAACACAAACCAGCCCCACGCTAATCAACCACATTCCACCCGTCTGTGATCTGCTGAGCAAAAACTTGCTGTAATTTGACAAAATATAATTTGGAACAGAGAGGGCATTAACTTCACTCCGTGGTCACAGTGTGCCTTTGATGATAACTGTAATATTGCATTTAATGTGACAGCCCATTAAGCCTGAAGTTGACAGAGATTCCAAGACGAACTTCACATAATTAATGTTTTTATTCTCCTCTCATTACAGTAATTGATTCAGCTGCAGTTTGTTCTCATATGTGTCGTTTTCTCTGCTCAAGGCCATGGGATTCCATGACCCAGGTCCTAGGAAGGGGGGATGTTAACTTCAGCCCAGCCAAGGTCACCCACCCACTAATCCACACTCCTGCTCCAGCCTGATAAGGCATCAGAGTCTTGGAGTGCCTGCAGGACTCAGGTGGAGACAGCAGGATCCTTTTCCATTTCATATGTGTCTCTCTTTTCCTCTCAAAAAACAGTATTTAATCAGACAGGTCGGCAGAACATGTACCGCTATGTGTCTAGACCCTTTGATGGAGGTTTTATCTGGGTGTGGGGGAGGGGGGGGGGGCTGTAATAAGGGAGATGAGGCTTGGGGTTCAGGGAATTCTATCAGACATCACTCACTTACTATCTGGAGGGTATATTATGAATGGCATGGCTGCAAGATAGCAGCACAGCACAGGCAGCTGTCAGAGCTAGAGGCTTCATTTTGACTGAAGACTCAGATACATGGAAACAATCAGATGTGATGACCTATTGTGTACAGGATATCAGCTCATGATACCAAGGCTGTGCAGTAATTCTCAAGAACAGGCGACGGACGAAATACCTTGCAAAAAAGTAGAGAGTAAAGAGTACTGTAAATTGTTGTTTTTGAATAACATCACAATTTCAAATTGTGAAATCGCAAGAGCCATGATACATCATTAACAGTGTCATAACTGTATGAGGCGAAATAATTATTCACTGGCTAATTATGTGTACAGAACTGTGATCTCCAATTGGACAGGGATCTAACACAATTTATTCAGCTTTGCATTAATGTGCAAATGATGCTCACCACACCAGTCCACGAAGCTGTCCATGTCAGCATTATAGCTGGTGATGTTGGAATTGCTTGAATGGAAACTGCAGATAGCAGTGTCATCTGATAATTTCACTACAAATGAATTAGGTTGGAAGCTGACCATAGGCGTAGACTTCGGGGGGGATGCAGGGGCTATGTCCCCCCCCCCCCAATATTTAAAAGAGGTAGATTTTTCCCCCTCAAAACATATGAAAGAGGAAACACTCCCCAAAGGAGGTACAACATTACTGTTCAGGGGGCTCAAAACATGTACGGAAAGCAAGTGTTGTGTCTACTTGTGCTACTTTGGGGGGGTTAAAGAACACAACAGGATCGTGAAAAAAAAGATGTGATTTCATGTCTTTTATGCAGCTTTAAACTTTGGAGCTTATAGCTTTAAATAGGTCTCATTCTCTAACATATTTGTTGTTGAGATTTACATGATTCCTAAAAAAAACACATATGATGTTTTGAATATGAAGAAAGTTTTAAAGTGCTCATATTATGCTCATTTTCAGGTTCATATTTGTATTTAGAGGTTATATCAGAATAGGTTTACATGGTTTAATTTTCAAAAAAACCATATTTGTGTCGTACTGCACATTGCTGCAGCTCCTCTTTTCACCCTGTGTGTTGAGCTCTCTGTTTTAGCTACAGAGTGAGACATCTCACTTCTGCTCCATCTTTGTTGGGAGTCGCACATGCTCAGTAGCTAGGTAAGGACTAATTGTCAGTCAGAAGCAGAGTATGAGGGCGTGCCCTGACAGTACCTAGGTAAGGACTACTAGCCAGTCAGAAGCAGAGTATGAGGGCGTGCCACGCTAGCAGCTAGGCGAGCATTATAACGTGTGTTCCAAAGTGACCCACGTTTGTCTCTGAAGTAAAGGCTGGACTACAATAGAGCTGTTTGGAGCAGTTGGTGAACAGTGTTTTCTGTTGGAGATGGTAAGTCCCTTTGGGGGAGGGGGACTTCGGGCTTTTTCACTTTTTAAACCTATAACGTGCACAAAAAGATATATATAACACAATAAAGGAAAGGAAAAAAAACAAAAAGCATAATATGAGCACTTTAAACATGGCAGGATAATAACACTTTCCTAAACATAATTAAGAGACATTTTCACCATGAATTGATGCATACAAATTTGGAGGAATTTGAAGTGTTTGACGCTCAAACTTTTATGGGGGAGGAGGACCAGAGCCACCGGTTACAATGTCTCCCCTCCAATGTTGAAACAGAATCTAGGCCCTTGGAACTGACACAATCATTCCTAAACAAAATTAGTGCACTGATGCCTCCTCTGTATTTCTTACTGCTAAATCAGAGTGCTGAATTTATTTTCACTTGTTGTGGCCTGTTTGATGAAATATAATAAAAATAATAATAATAATAATAATAATAATAATAATAATAATAATAATAATAATAATAATAATAATAATAATACCACTTAATCTAATACTACATAATAAAAAAAACATTCACCTTCAACTGAATGAATGTTTTAAGGGAGATATGTGGGTAAATCTAAAAAAAAAAAACTAAACTAAAACTAAAATCAATAAAAAGCAGTCTGGCATACAGTAAGTCTGATAATTAGGCCTGCTATGACCTAAGTATGACAGGTTATGTTGTCTTGGTTAATGTCAAGTTGTCATAAAGCCCAGGTCACACCAAAGTGACAAGACGAGTTGAAACTTGCAACTACTTGCAACGCGCCTGTCTGCAACGTTCTAAAACCTGCCAGTTTTGTAGCTGGATATATCATTTGTTGCGTCTAAGTGAATGTGGATAACGTTAGTGATAGTGAGATGCTTGCTACAGTTGCATTTTTTGTGATAAATTGGTGAAAACGTTTTATTTATGTGATTCAATGTTTTGTTCTAACGCCGTTGAGCCTCCGTCTAACACTCTGAATGTTAGGTTCCAGTCTAACATTTCGACCAGCTGACAGTTTGTAACATGGATCATTTTATCTCTATAGTCTAGTAGCTGACTTTAAAAGCAGACTTCTCTATTGGCTGTTGAAACAGACCCTTTCGTTCTAAAACCAGCCTCTGGCGACTTGACAAGCTAAGGCTACAGTTACATTGCTCCATTTTGGTTTAAAAACGAATATCTTTTGCAATGTTTCCCCCTATCATTCCCCCTGCTCTGGTGTTTCCCCTCTCATTCCCCCTGCTCTGGTGTTTCCCTCTCTCATTCCCCCTGCTCTGGTGTTTCCCCTCTCATTCCCCCTGCTCTGGTGTTTCCCCCTCTCATTCCCCCTGCTCTGGTGTTTCCCCTCTCATTCCCCCTGCTCTGGTGTTTCCCCCTCTCATTCCCCCTGCTCTGGTGTTTCCGAGCCCCTAAACTGGAGACATTTGGAAACACTTCTGACCCGTTTTGGTTTGGAATCTGCGGGGTTGTGTTGCAGTCTCAATGGCTGCAAACGGAGACCTTTGGCAACGCCTACACTGACGTCAATGTTTCTCCGCCTGATCAGTTATGACATCTCATTCTCTGAGACTAAGCTACTAACGTTACCATGGCAACTACCAGCAACGGCACGTGCATGTACGCCCAGCTTACTAGAATATTCATGAGATATGCTGTTTGGGTGTGTTAGTCTAGAAGGAGATTAGTTCTTCTACTGGAGCTGAAAACACTAGTGTACACGGCGATCACTTTTGGCTCAAAACTCTGCTGAAAAACTAAAACTTAGCAGTGGGAATGTAGCCTAAGTCACAGGCTTGCTTGAGTCAAGCTGATAAGATCAAACAATGCACATTTTGCATAAAAGTGTCATAATTTACTCAATGACACTTATTCAAGACTCCTTCATGCTTATGACCTGTGTTATGTCATGGTTATGAGAGTGTGATGTCTTATGCGCACCCCTTCAAATAAAGTGTTACCATTCGTGCACATTTGAGCATATCATATTATTGTTACTCAATCTAAAGCTTGACCAGATACAGCATAGAATGTATCATTAGGGGTCATCAAAACTGAAGTGGGCACTTAACTGTTAGCGATAAATATAACATGACATTCGATTTCATGATTACAGTTATTATCATTTATTTGTTACTTAAAAACTATTGAGTAATGCCAAATATATCACCCAAATGTGATATCTTACACAAAGAGAATCAATACAAGAGTGTTACTTTATCTAATTATTTTCATGGAGAAAAGAAAAGTTGATGAGTGTGTGATGTGTGTTTATGCTTGAGACAAATTTAAAACAATGTAGAAGATACCTGCCTAGAGTTAAAAATGAATGTTATGTAAATCTCAGTTGCAATACTGGTGGAAGTAATCTCAATTAGCCCTACCTGTTGGTTAAATACTAGAAAGGAGTGCATTCCTCTGCATACAGTGGATCATATAGTACAAACTAACATTCAGCAAACTGAATGTTGTAATCACAGCCAACTGATTCCCATCTGATTCCATCTCAGGTGGATAAAGAGATTTGAAGCCAGGAGGACCCATTTTTAGTCCATATCTTTCTGGATAATGAGAGCCAGGGAACACACACTTGAGGATGTGTGTTTGTGTGTGTGTGTGTGTGTGTGTGTGTGTGTGTGTGTGTGTGTGTGTGTGTGTGTGTGTGTGTGTGTGTGTGTGTGTGTGTGTGTGTGTGTGTGTGTTTGGGTGTGGGTGTGTGTGTTCAGGTTCACAATGTTTCCATTATGTACAGCAGACGACAGCAAGAACCGAAGTAGAGTATTGAGAAAATGAGGAAGCGGATCCATCATTAAGATGCATGGATGAGAATATCAAGCGCGTCCCTTTCATTTGAGGCGCTTCATTAAGGCAGAGTCAACATGCATTAGTCATGGCAGACGCCGCTGTTCCAGGGATAATTAAGGGCTGAAGCAGCGACCGCATCAACCCCACTCATGGACTAGCACAACCTGCTACAACAGCCTACAAATAAGCAGAGAAGATGACGATTTTGGCTCCCACTCCAACCTTTTGCCCTCCTCTGCAGCTGTCACAAGGCCAGGATTTTGTTACCAATAAAAGTTTGATATTTAATGATTAATACTAACATGGTACAATAGAAGATACATCCAGAAAACACATAAGGTGAAATCGCAGAGTGTGGTATGTTTAGTTTAGTTGCATTTGTAAATAATAAGACCTGCATGTACAAATGTGGGATGTACATATAAGCAAAATACAGTATATAGTACGTTCAGCAACTGACAGGAAATTCCCCTAAAAATTCAGGATTGGAACACATCATCAGTATTGTTCAGGTACCAAAAGTCAGTTCGACAGGAGAGACAAAACTTATTTATCACATTATTAACTTGACACGGCAACATTTTTAATGTGAAGTGCCATTTTAAAATGTTCTTGTTAATCAGTGTGCCATCAGCATTAAGCCTGCCATGATCTACTGAGCCTGCTCCTTACGGGTTACTACAACTACTACAACTACTTTCCCTCGTGCCACCTTCAGTGAAGAAGGCAACGGGTACTGGCCAATCAGAGGCAGAGTAGGGCGGGTCTTTGTGGAATGTGGATGGGGAAAAAGTCAATCAAACTACTGTAAATAACAGGCTGTGGTCCTGCCAATGGCTGTCAAAGTGGTCATTTGGCATGCAGACTGGAACATTTCCAAAAAAAAACTCTCTTGCACACTTATTGCTAGTGTGCCATTGGTTGAGCTACTACAGTATGTGCCAATGGTAGCCAACGTGCCTAACAGTGAAAACACACCAGGCGAGGTAAAACACCTCCTAGACAAACATGGATAAAATTGATCACATTTAAGATAGAAAAAGCCTTCAGTCACATTGTTATGTCGACACAAAGCCAGTGGTAGCCAGTCATTATGCAATTTTTGTCCATTAGTCAATTTTTATTGTTTGTTTATTTGTTATTTATTTGTTATTTATATGTTATTTTCTGGATTCAAGGCCATGCTTGCACTAAATAAGGGATGGTGAAACTGAGGCTACATTTACACTACTGCATTTTAATTTTTAAGTGGCATTTTGAGATTAAAACTCACAAGAGTTTTAGCGGCCCTCATCTGCATTTTCCGGCAGAGAGGAGTCCATCTCGTTGGCTAGCTTAAGTGAATTAGTGCACAACAAGAAAAGCAGTAGTGAAGAAAGCAAGCAAACGATTGAAGTCAACAGGGCACAGAAGGCTCATCTCATTTTGAATTTTCATCTAATCTGATTAATCCGATACACATAGGGCTATCAAAACTGGCCAAACATGACGTTCGATTGTCCCTTCTAAAAAAACACAGAGGTTCTAACTATATGAATATCTATTTTTTGAACATTATGTCCATATGGGCAAACATACAATGAGATACCTAACAATATTTTTCAACATAAACATGTATTTTAAAAGATCTACATTATACATTACAAAATAAACTAATAAAAAAAGGTCCTATACTGTAAAACTTTATCTAAACACTGGAGACCTCTGTTTCTCTCTCCCTCTGCACTGTGGTTGGTGCTAGACTGACAACTGAGCCCCCTAGAAAGCAGGCTAGCTAAATAAAAACTGAAAAACTGAAAAACTAAAAACTATGGCTGTAGTCTTTTTGGTGCAATGTGCAACTTTTTGGCCAAGACCTAGGCGACGTGAAGGCAACGCCAGAGTTGGGCTAAGTCGACACTAGTCCTTTCCAATCTTTTGCGTGGTGTGTCAGGGCCAGTGTTGGGAGTAACGCGCTACAAAAGTAACACAATTACAGTAATGTATTCCTTTTTGCTGTAACGCAGTAATAATGCATTACTAAAACAAATTCTGTAATATCATACCCCTTAGAATCTCAGTAACGCAAGATACAACGCATTTTAACTCGAAATGAAGTGGTGTTTAGTTTTTTTAAGAATATACCAACACTGCGAAACATTTCGGCACAAATAAAAAAGTCTGTGAGTAAAAGAGTAACGTTTTCACATGCTGGGATTCAATGGTGAGATGACTGCAGAGACTGATTCTACATTTATGTTGCATTAAAACGGGGTGCTGTCCCGTCACTGTTCCCGTGGTCAGACAGAGACAGTACAGACAACATCTCCCAACAGGTAACGGGACAGCCGTGTGTCCGAGCAACTGGCAAATACAAACATGTCGGGAATTAATGTCTGGCTTGCTACACGTAAATGTTAGCATTACATTTATCAGCAGTGGAAATACTATACCGTAATTCAATACAATAAGGTAGATACTTTAATTGAGTAGGCTAATTTTATTTTTTCTCCTACTTTATACTTCTCCTACAATTCTGAGTCAAGTAGGCCTATTGTAGCCTACCTTTTACTTGACTATTTATTTTTTAGCTTACTTTGCAGATTCAGATTAATAATACTAAATATTATGAATAAATAAATAATGATTAAAGTGGATAGGGATGAGACTGTTGATCCGGTGGTGAAATTCGCAAACTACCTGCCAAGTCATAGCCTACTTTTGCTTTTATTTTGGTAAAAGTATCTCAAAGTAACGCAAAAGTAGTGTCAAGCATTGCAATTCAAAGACAGTAATATTGCAATATAACTAACTACTCACAAATGACAGTAACTAGTAATCTATAATGTATTTCATTTTGGAAGTAACTTGCCCAACACTGGTCAGGGCCTTAAGCCTACCTAACCGATAAGACATCGTGCATCGACGTCTCCATTTGTGCCCAACCGGACTACTAAGCAACCCCAAAACAGGGGCAACAGTGTTTTCAAATGTTTCCATTTTAGGGGCTCGAGAACATCGGAGTAGTGTGGACGTGAGGTGTAAACATGGCAAAAGATATTTGTTTTAACAGAAACGTAGTAGTGTAGATGTAGCCATTAGCTTCTTTATGAGACAGTGGCGTAAATATTCTTACCTTTTTTGGCTGCCTGGTCTTGGCAGTTTTCATAGGTGCAGGGTCCCCAGGCACTCCACGAAGACACCTCACACTCAACAGGACAGCTGATATGGCAGAGCTGGGTGGTGTTTGGGGAGATACCCAGACACAGATCACTGTCCATTGGTCGCACTGCTTTGGAGACAAAGACAAGAGCTATGTAACACTCTGTACTGTACAACATTGTAGGAATGATGTGACTAACAGCAACATGTAACAAGATACAGTAAAATGAAAGTGAACAAAAAAACTATAGGGACATTAAACATGAAAATCCACACATTTTTTGTTTTATGTTTCACAGTTCTTGTCATTAATAATCCGACAAACACTGTTTGACATGTGAATCACACTCGGAATTAAATCAGGTTGCTTAGATGTTGACCATATTATTTTCATATTTTATAATATGAGTTTCTAATTTATACATCAGGACCTTCCATTCAGTTTCAAAGCTGTAGAGAAGAGCATTCATACATAATGTGCAGGGACAACAGAATTTCAACTCTAATCTTCAAAGTTATGTGAAATCTGCATAGTTTAACAGAACAAACCACAAAGCCATGAAAACGTGTAAAAAAAAAAAAATTACAGAAGTTGGTCTTTTAGGTCTCCTATACCCCTGCCTTTGGAATCCCATATCCCCCAGAAACAAATCCTCAACATCAAAGCCAAGCCATTTGCAAACAGTCTACTATTTTATTTACAGCACCCACCCCCAAAACCCCACATTTTCCAAAACCAGACAACTTTGAAACAACAAAGGTTTTTTTTCTTCCCAGCACAGCAGGCCAGTCTTCAATTTGGCCTGATTCTCAGTGGACCTCAGCTCCAAACAGCTGTAGGTGACTCTCTGCAAGGTCATCAGACTGATGAATCATTCTCGCTGTGCCACGACAGGACTGAGCCTCATTCACATGCAAATTGCCTCCATTTGGCCAAAGGTGCGTCCTTTAATAGTGTTGCTTAAATATGCGTACATGTGGCATGCCCTTGAGTACCCCCGTAACACAAGAACACTTGATATGTCAAATGCATTAATATCATATCATTTTCTAATGATTTTATATGTTTGGTGTGGTTTTCTTTACAGTTGCTAAACATGTATTCATGTAGAGAACATTAAAAACTGGAACATCAAATCAGCACATCCAAACACACTGTTGGATCAGAATGGAAATCCAATGGCACCCAGGGACCTGTACAATTCCTATGCAACATGAGTGCTAACATTGTGCCAGGGGACTGAAAAACATCATGTCATTACACCTATGTATTACCATCAAATGGTCATTTGGCATGCAAGACTATTCATTAAACCAAATGTAAGTTATAAATCAAGATGCTCTCACAAGTAAGAGCTAACTGTAGGACACAGGTTATCCATGTCCTTTTAGAGGCATCAACATTGTTAGTATTAAAGCTTTAGTGTGTAACTTTTTGATATTAATGAACGTCCGTTACCTTCAAGCCATTGCCAAATGAGTTGCTACAAAGCTAATTAAGACTATCAGTTCTACAAAACTCTCCCTGTATTTCTCAGTAGGACTATGTTCAGAAGATTGTGGTATCCGGTGACTTTCCCGTGCAGAAACTAGAGTGAAGATAATGACCTCTTCTGAAGAGTCCATCACGTTTTTTTAATCCTCTGTGTTTTCCTTGGCTACTAGCAACTGCGTGGAGGAGGGGTGAAGGTGGTGCGCGATCACAGAAGGCTTACACCTGCCAGCGCCCAGCTTCCTACTCGACACCGACCATCAAAGCGTGCTGGACTGAGGTGGTTTGCGGCCGACAGAAAGCCTCAGATAGAGCTCCATTGCCTGCTGCATCGCGTCCCACCATCAATCTCTCCAATCGCTTCGGCGTCTTGTCGGAGCTGGATGTCAACAAGGCTGACTGTCCTGGTTTGCGCCCGGGAACCGGGGTTGTCGGAGCTTCCTCTCTGTCGGCGGCTGGTGGATTGGCTATGCCGGCCTGTCGCGGATCGACCCTCCCGGTGGTAGCTGCTGTGATTACCCACAGTTCGACGTCTCCGCCTCGGTTGTCTGGTGGTCCTCGGGCTCCAGAACCGGCAGGCCAGCTTTCATCACAGGAGAGGACTGCTGCGTCACGTCAAAAGCTTCTAAAGGATGCGGTGATCAGACGTTCTGGTGGCCTCCGCTGCCTGGACCAATTGAATACTGATACGAGTAAGCAATCTTCTTTACCTTGTCCATCTGAAACCAATACTGACTGTTTTCTTCCTGATACTGACCATCCACAATCCCCCACTCCTCGTCCGCTCTTCCCCCCAACCACAATAATTATCAGTTACTCCATCACCCGGCGTATTCGTTTCTTTAATGCTGTCACACACTGCTTTCCTGGAGCCAACGTTGCAGACATCCTGGCTAAAGTTGTGGACCTGATACCCTCATTCCCAACGTCCATTAAACGTATTGTGGTCCATTGTGGACACAATTACATGTCCTACCATGAAAATGAACGCACAAAGCAAGATTTTAACATTTTTAAAGATGCTTTAAAGGGCACGGGAAAGTCAGTTTTTATTTTGGGCCCACCTCCCTCTCTAGGTCGCGGAAAAGACCTTTTTAGCTATGGAGTTATATTCCTATCTTTGATCAAGAGCGCATTCTTTCAATTTGAGAGCATTTCTCACTGATATTACGTTCAGATTTTGTAATAATTTCCCTCAAAACCTTGCTCTCACACTCAAATAGTCACTGCTCGCGCTTGGATTTGCTCTGCTTGTGCTCAAAGTTTGTGCTCGCGCTTGGATTTGCTCTGCTTGTGCTCAAAGTTTGTGCTCGCGCTTGGATTTGCTCTGCTTGCACTCAAACTTTCTGCTTGGACTCAGATATGTTGTTGTTTGGACAGATTTCCTGCTCTCAGCTTTGAACCTTCTCCTGCGAACTCAGGCTGCTTATTCTGCTTACTGCAAAGTTTCTGCTCTCGGATTTCTCCTGCGCGCTTGGATTTTTTGTGTGTTATAACCCTATCAAAAGTCAACAACCAATAGAATGCCAGCTGTAGTGTTGACCAATGAAATGATCCCAACCCCGTTGAGGGTGCGTTCACTTTACTTTAGAACGTCTGTTGAGGGCGGCTGCACTGTAACCTGACTGTAACCAAGTTTATATATCCCCGCGCCGTTTATAGCTTTATTATAAGTATATGTCAACAATGTGCACAGAATGGTCGACGCACTTTCACCTGCACCCGTCAGGAAACGGGAGAAAGCTTTGAAGTGGGACGTATGAAGTTATGTCCACAACTACGAGGGTGAGTAACATAACGTAAGCACCTAGCTAGCTAGCTAGCATATGGCCTAGCTTGATGTCCAGAAACAAATAGAGGTGGTTTAATGTACCTAAACAATGATCAATGATTACCAAATTTCTCTCTCATATTGCTCCTCATAACCACTGAAAACTGTCAAAAAAATCTAACCCAAAGTCCAATTATTATGGACGTTATGTGACTGATAACTGATTGATATCTGATTGATCATTGTTTAGGTACATTAAGTTACCACGTTAAGCTTTTCACGTTAAGCGTTAGAATGTCCCGGCTGCTGTTGAGGGAAACTGTAGTCTATAACTTCCTGAGCGACTGATCGTCCATTTTGCCCCTTTACATAATAAATATGGCTATGAAATGGAACATGAAATACATAAATGAGGCAATACATATATAGGCATTAGTCATTATAGTTCAATAGCCTAAATACATATGTTTTACTTATATTTATTTCCGGGGACTTTTATTTATTCCGTCTATTTATATGCGCCGTGCTATATTCAAAGGAAGTTTAGTTATCTCACAGGCTCAGACTAAAAGCAGCAGCAAGCCTGCCTGACATTAGTGCATAGCATATCACTGCAAAGTAAATAAAATATGAATAAATCCGAGCGGTAGATTCCCAGGTCAGCTAGAGCGGATAACGCAGCTCTGCAGACCGGACCAGAGTCAGTCAGCACTGGGAAGCGAACCGCGGGGACCAAGCTCACAGGGCTGGTAGCTAGCTGCTAGCTAGCTGCAGCAGCTAATATTAGAATATTAGACCCAGCACCGGAGGTCTGATCCCCATGATTTAAAACGAAAATCAAATAACCATTTGTTTTTAATACCTGTTTATGAAATGAAAATCAAATGAACGAAAAAGTACACGGACCCAGTCTGTTAAGTACAATTTCACCACTAATAAAACAGATCTAGAGATGATATGCTTTATTTGCAACTTAAATGTAATTTTTTAATTAATACAAAGCAAACTGAGCAGAAAGAACAAGTATTTTGTTGGTTTGTTTCTCTTCTTCCAGGTGTGACTGAAGTACCCGTTGAGCTGCATCACAGCTGCACTATGTGCATGGACCTGTGCCAGTCAGAACATCACTCACCTGTGTGCAGAGGACAGGCAGCAGTAGCACAAACCAAGAAGGTTGGCAAGTCTGATAATAATGCAATTGTAAAAATAATAATAATATAATAGTAAAATCATGTTACATACACTTATGTTTCTTGCTTAAATTCACAGGGTGCACAACCAGGCCTGGGAGAGAAAATTACTGATGTCCACAAAACCAAATCAGAGAAGGTAAGGTAAGATAGTAATGATGTTAAAGCAAGCTATGTACACCTAATATATTACGTGTTGATGTCTATGAATCTGTCTTTAATAGGAGCATACTATACAAAGACAACAGTGGAGAGTTCCTGGATCGGTCTGTCCTCAAAGTGCCAGAGATCTACAAGGACTTCACCCTTTTCTGCACCATCAGCGTATAATCAAAGTGATAAAGGAATATAGGAATATAACTCCATATTTAGCAGACTTCCTGGCCTCAACACCTGGCTTCAGATTGCCTGCAACCTTCACAACATAGGTTTCATTGACAATTTTAATCTGTTTTGGGAACGTGGCTCTCTGTTTAGCAAAGATGGGATTCATCCCAATGCACGCTGCAGCCAGATGCTATGTGGGAATATGCGGCATGCCCTGCAGACACAAAGTTATGATTGACGGTTTGCATCTCGAAAACACATGCCCAAACACTCTTCCCAGACGCACTCTCCCATAACCTCCTCTTCCTCTACAAATAACTCTGCTAGTCCACAGAACAGCTACATTATTTCAGTTATTATCAATAATAGACCACACAAAGTGGTGAGTCGGCAAAGTGGTAAGAAGCACTCAAATGCAAACATAGTCAATTTGGCATCCATTCCCCGTCAGCTACAGCCTGCCCCAAAAAATGAGGCAGATAATTCCCTTAACACACTTAAAATAGCTCTATTAAATGTCAGATCTTTAGCGGGAAAATAATTTTTAATCAATGATTTTATTATTAAACACAATCTTGATTTTATGTTTTTAACTGAAACCTGGTTAGATCAGAATAACAGTGATGCTGTTCTTATCGAGTCAGCTCCACCTGGCTTCAGTTTTATGAGTGAGAATAGAGTTAACAAGAGACGAGGTGGAGTCGCTATTTTGTTCAAAGACTTATTCCTATGTACGCAAATATCTTATGGAAATGTTGCTTCTTTTGAATATGTAGCTCTTTAGCTAAGGTCCTCCTCCCGAGCTATATTTCTAAATATCTACAGGCCACCTAAGTACTGTGCAGCCTTTTTCAATGATTTTACTGAACTGCTGTCTATGATGTGTGTTGACTTTGACTGTGTAACTGTTGCTGGTGATTTCAACACTCATGTTGACAACCCCCAGGATAGAGGGTCCAAGGAACTGTGCTGTATCTTTGATAATTATAGGCTGACTTAACATGTAACGTAGCCCACGCACAATAAGGGGCACATTCTGGACTTAAAGGAATACGCCACCGTTTTTTGAAATAGGGCTTATCACGGTCTACCCTGGCTGTAGATAGGTGGGCCAATGCATTTTTTGTCTCAGTGCAAGTAATTAGGTTGTTTTTTTGTCTTTTGTTAGCTCACTTTTACTCACAACATGCTAACCGGCAACATAGGATTCCATTCACTATGCTAAGCTAACTAGCGGCGGCTTTGCCGGTGTTGCTCCGGACTAAAACAATGCATGCACAAAAAATGCGTTGGCCCACCTATCTACAGCTAGGGGAGACCGTGATAAGCCCTATTTCAACAAACGGCGTATCCCTTTAATTATCTCTAAAGGTCTGAACATTTCCAAGGTTGTGGTGACTGATGTTGCTCTCTCTGATCATTCCTGTTTTTTCTTTAATGGCTCTATCTATGTACAAAAAAGTGTTCCAACAAAGGTAATTAGAAAACGATACATCACTGAAAACACTGGTGAAAAATTCATTCAGCTTTTCTCCTCCACACCCGCCCCCTCTGGAACTTCAGTAACTGAGCTTGTAGATAACTTCAATTGTAGATTTACAAATGTTATTGACGCTATTGCTCCCACTATTGTCAAAGTTGTCTTTAGCAAGAAAGGATCTCCATGGAGAAATGTCACACTTGTAAGATCCGAAAAAAGAGCTCAAAAAGCTGAACGCAGGTGGCGAAAAACTAATCTCCAGGTCCACTATGATACCTATAAAGAACTGATTTCGGACTGAGGAATGCAAGGCGATCCTTCTTCTCTGATATTATTGCTAAAAACAATAATAATTCACATGCTTTATTTGCTACTGTTGATAGGTTAACAAACCCTCCAGTACCAGTAACATCTGAACTTTTATCCACCAAGGCCTGCAATGACTTCGCCCTCTTCTTCAGAGAAAAAATTCAGAAAATTAGGCAAACAGTCAGTGCCTCCATATCAAGTACAGGATATGTGTTGTCACAGTGTCCAGGCAAAACAAATCCCAATATGGCACAATTTCAAATGATTGACTATAAAATCCTGGAATACATTATACTAAGGCACCTCCTGGTGCCTTGATATTCTACCGACGGGCTTCTTCAAAAAAGTGTCAAATTGTTTGGTTTCAAATCTTCTACAGATTGTAAACACGTCTCTTTTTTCAGGTATCTTCCTACTGGCCCTGAAAAGTGCAGTCATCAAGCCACTCTTAAAAAAGAACAATCTAGATATGTCACTAATGGACAACTATAGGCTGATATCTAACCTTTCATTTTTAAGTAAAATCATTGAAAAAGCGGTTTTCCAACAACTCAACCTTTTTTTGTCCCTAAACAATATTTTTGATGCCTTCCAGTCGGGATTTCGTCCATACCACAGCACTGAGACAGCTAAAAATAATGACATAAGTTATCATAGTTATGCGGACGATACACAAATCTACATAACCATGGGGTTACAGTCCAATACAAAAACTGGCTATGTCCATTAAAGAAACTAACGACTGGATGTGCCAGAACTTCCTTAAATTAAATGAAGAAAAAACTGAGGTGATTATTTTTGGAGAAAAAGAGGAACAATTAAGAACCAGCTCTCAGCTTCAAACGATAATGTTAAAAACAACAGATAAAGCCAGAAATCTTGGTGTAATTATGGACTCTGACCTGAATTTTAACAGACACGTTAAGACAATTACAAAGTCTGCCTTTTATCACCTTAAAAATATATTAAGGGTTAAAGAACTTATGTGTCAACAGGATTTGGAAAAACTTGTCCATGCTTTTATCTTCAGTAGCCTTGACTACTTTAACAGTGTCTTTACAGGCAGGCAAATTGGCAAGTCAAATGCTGACAATATTGGCAGAGAATATCAACTACCAAATTGTCAGTACTAGCGATGAAAATGCCATATCATTCTAACGAGCTATAACTTACAACTGGAGGGTATTAAACACATGGTTAGCCAACCCGGTCTCACGCCAGGTCGTGAAATAGTCACGTTATTTAGATTTATTGATTCATGTACAGGTCACGATTTTGACGTTTATTTCGTGTACATGTCACGAATTTTGAATGTGTACAGGTCACGATTTTCGAACCTGCTCTGGGGGACGCAACAACGGGGAAATGAGGCGCCACACGCCGGCCACAACAACAGGACGGACCGCCACATGTGGGACGCGATCCCCGGGCGCATCCCCAGGCGCAGGGGCACACAACAATGGGGAAACGAAATGGCACAACAACGGGACGGTTGTGGTTAGAAAACAAATAACGGGGAAAAGAAACGTCACACGCAGAACACGCCGACAACAGCGGGACGGTTGTGGTTAGGAAGAGAATAACGCAAAAAAGGAACTGCAACACGCGATCCCCCGGTCTCCTAAAGTCCTGTATTGTTTGACCCATCCACCACCATCCACCACCCCGACCAACCTCCCTGCGCGGACTTTCGCCTTATCAATACTACTCGCTACCGTCATCGTTCTGTGATCACGAAATATGCTTCCCATTGAAATACACTGGTTTAAAATCACCACACGGAAAAAACGACATTATCGTGTCCTGTCCACGAATCAATAGATTCAATAACATTACCATATCACAAACTGCCGTGAGACCGGACTGGGTTAGCAAATACACCACTGCACTAACAGGTGCTGAATTAGATCATCTAAATGACCTGTTGATGACTTTTAATTCCGATATGTCCATGTGTTGTTGCACGTATCGAACAGTCAGACATCCCATTTCTTATAAAAAAACCTTTCATTTTGCAGAACTTTAGGAGAACAATGGCCATTTTGTTCTCCTCCCACCTTGGCCAGTCTGAGCAGCTCTTTACAACCATAACAAAGCCTGATTAATGCAAACCTCCACACAGACTCACCTTGCTCTGGAATCTTTGTGCCAGATGGTCTAGTCTTGCCTGTGCTGCGCGTCTAGCCGCTAAATTAGGAACCTGCTCTGCCACGTGCCACCTGCCATTAATAACCTGACTCCCAGTTCTTTTCCAGCTGAGGATTCATGGCATCACAGTGGCACAGCTGTTATACAGCATGTCAGTTTGCTCCCCAATTGGATTTCACATTGATCGGAAACCAATACAGGAAAAACAGCTGAAACAACTTTCTTCTTTTCCCACTCTGCAACATTTAAGATAAATTGTTATCTTCAGAAGAAAATGAGAAATATGTGCCACCATGGGGGATAAAAACCTGCTTATGATGATCAAAAAACACTCCATTTGAGAATGTAGCACTGTAATAAACCATGAAGCTGTCAGCAGTAATCTTTGCACGTGAATTTCAGGACTGAGTAAATCCTTCCCTTTCCAACTGTGAGTAAATCAAATCAAGAAGAAGCAGTGATCTGGGATGGTATTAGCTCCCAGTAATCAGACTGGCAATGATGTGTGCTCACAGATACTGCCAGACTATCCTATTTCAGTCACTCTAGTATTTGCTGATCACCCATGAAAGCAAATGATAAGATTACATCAGCCTAATTGAGCTATGGACTCCCCACACAAACTGGCTCATAACATTGAAATCATCCAATGCACACAGAGAGAAGCAAATGTCAGCCTTTGAAGATACCTGGTCCCCATTTCTAACGTTTCTAAATTCAACAAAAATATAACTACAAGCTGTACATTATTTATATAATTTAATTATTCTAATTTCCCCTTCTTTTTTTTTTCCCCTTTTCATTATTTTTCCCTTACAGTTATCACTTTACTCACTCACACACATACACACACTAGCAACACCATCCACACTTATGCATAACATGTTTTTCCAACTCCCTTCAAACACGAAAACCGTGATCAACCAAATATGAATCGTAGATCATTCTACGCAATTATTAATAATACATTTTGATGTTTGTCAACTGTTCTGTCCAGTCCCGTCTTGTCAGTTCTGTTATTGTCCCGTCTCACTTCCTTCTGTTGTTCTGTTTGTCACCTTGTCGCGTTTTATGTGTTATGTGTTACACTCCGTACGTGGTGCTTTAATCCCCCCTGCCCTTATATGGATCCAGGGTCTCACTAAAACAGGGTGAATGGTCACGGTGCGTTAACAACCGTTAATGCACTGAATGTAATTCTAAATCTGAATGTAACATACTGTGTATAAAAAATATATTTTTTTTTTTTTTTTTTTTTTTTTTTTTTTTTTTTTTTTTTTTTATTTTTTTTTTTTTTTTTTTTTTTTTTTTTTTTTTTTTTTTTTTTTTTTTTTTTTTTTTTTTTTTTTTTTTTTTTTTTTTTTTTTTTTTTTTTTTTTTTTTTTTTTTTTTTTTTTTTTATTTTTTTTTTTTTTTTTATTTAATTTTTTTTTTTTTTTATTATTTTTTTTTTTTTTTTTTTTTTTTTTTTTTTTATTTTTTTTTTTTTTTTTTTTTTTTTTTTTTTTTTTTTTTTTTTTTTTTTTTTTTTTTTTTTTTTTTTTTTTTTTTTTTTTTTTTTTTTTTTTTTTTTTTTATATTATTATTTTTTTTTTTTTATATTTATTTATTTTTTTTTTTTTTTTTTATTTTTTTTTTTTTTTTTTTTTTTTTTTTTTTTTTTTTTTTTTTTTTTTTTTTTTTTTTTTTTTTTTTTTTTTTTTTTTTTTTTTATTTTTTTTTTTTTTTTTTTTTTAATAAAAAAATATATAATTTTATTTTATTTTTTTTTTTTTTTTTTTTTTTTTTTTTTTTTTTTTTTTTTTTTTTTTTTTTTTTTTTTTTTTTTTTTTTTTTTTTTTTTTTTTTTTTTTTTTTTTTTAAAGCTCTATAATAAAAATAAAGTTGTCCTCCAAGGAGGGGGGTGGTGGTAGGAAAAAAAAAAATAAATCATCCACTGCATGTTCTGACACAAGAACTAACAAATGATACAGTTACTGTGGTCTTGATAAGAGCCATCACATATATAGAATGCATTCCAAACCTGAGTCGTGAAGTCAATGCTAAAGGTGGTTAAAGGTGTAGTTCCACTATATCTGCGCACTCACTCACTATTTTTTATAGAGTTTAAAAAGTTTTCACTTTGTTTTAATATATATATCTTGGAGCAAATTCAAGAATCATTGTTACATTAAGGGTCCATTTCGTATTGTATCTTAAAGATACAAATGTTTGTGAGCCCATCAACCTGGGGATTTAGATTTCCTGGCATTAAAGGAACACGCCGACTTATTGAGACTTTAGCTTATTCCCCGTATCCGCCAGAGTTAGATAAGTCCATACATACCTTTCTTATCTCTGTGCGTGTCATAACTCTGTCTGACAGAAGCAGCACCTGAGAAGCCCTGTGGTGAGGAGCAGATGGGTTGGTGTTGCGCTAATCACTCTGCCCAAGTAGCAGTGCTTGGCCTTCTTAGAATATAGTTCCCAGTATGTATATGGTTAGAAGATGGCTGTGTCTCATGTGACCTTGTTATTTGTACACGCTGTGACTATACCAATCACAACATGTAAATAGGAACATGTTGGCATTATTTTGTCACTTATTGGGAGCAGTAGGCTAGATGGAGCCTGTTACCTCCAGGATCTGTGCTAGGCTTAGCTAGCGGTGGGGGCCTCAGACAGAGTTACACACGCACAGAGATGAGAAGGGTATGTATGGACCTACCAAACTCTGGGGGATACAGAATGAATAAGCTAAAGTCCCAATAAGTCGGCATGTTCCTTTAAAGACGGCTGCAAGTCGTAAACACAAATCAAGACGATCAAGATTTCTAACCCTCCGGGGAGCTTATTCCCCGGAGTCCTTATGCTTTCTCACCTCGCAGTTTTCCTTGGGTTGGGGTGGCACCTAAATCATGGTTGCAGCTGCTGCCGTGGTCCTGCTCGATGCCCTGCCAGGCCTCACAACACCATGCAACGGCCTACTATGCTCCGCAACACCCCGCCATGCCCAGCTACGCCCTGAACTGCTACAACTATTATTTCTAGTCATAGTTCCACTATCTCTTTTGTTACTATAACTGCCACTGTTCACCATTCCAACTGCTATAATTATTATGAATCATATTTCTCTATATCTGTATATCTGTATATCTGTATCAGTGTCTCTGTGTCCAGACCGGCAGTGACAGATGCCGCCCACCAAGAGCCAGGGTCTGTCCGAGGTTTCTGCCTAAAAGGAAGTTTTTCCTCACCACTGTTGCACCAAATGCTTGCTCTTGGGAAATTGTTGGGTCTTTGTAAATCATAGAGTGTGGTGTAGAACTACTCTGGGCCCTATTTTAACGATCTGAAACGCAAGTATCAAACGTGAAACGCAAGTAGCTTTGTGGGCGGATCTCAGGCGCTGTTGCTATGATACCGGCGGGATAAATGAGTCTTGTGCCCGACGCAAATCTAAAATGGGTTGGTCTGAAGTAGCTACATTACTCTCTCATCTCACATTCCCTTTAAGAGCAGGCGCGCTTGTTCCATGGCGGATTGCTATTATGTCGGCGGATTTGCCTGGCCAGTGGGAGCTGTCCGGGATGCGGAAAAGTAATAAATGCCCGTCTTGACCGGGTGGCGGGTAGCGTGGGCCTCCAAACGCACCACCTGCACCTGTTGTGCCCCTTCCTCCTACCCCCACTCCATCTCCATCCACCCGCTCCACCAGGAGCGCATTGCGCATTGCCACTCTAATATTTCCTCATTTATGTCATCAACACATCCGTGATTCATGGAAATGTTGTGTAAAACACAACAAGCCACAAAGAATGCTGGGACTTTTTGAGGACTGTACTGTAAAGTGCTTCCTGATCTATCCAAACACCTGAAGCGCATTTTCAGTAATATTTTTCCTTGCAATTATGTATGGTTTGCAAAAATGGGAACTGCTGCTTCCTTGTAGATGAGGGAAGCAAAGTGTATGCGCGTTGTGCACACGCTACATTATGGCCAAGCATGCGCCCCTAAAATAGCATCTGAATAACGTGCTACTGACTTTAGACTAACACCACTGACTTTAGACCAGGTTTTTCCTGGTCAGTGGCGGAATTGTTTTCTGAAACTGCAAAATAGCACCAGGGAACGTTTGCGCCGGAACACGCCTCCTCTTTTCGCTGAACCGCCCCCGGGAGCGCAAATACATTCCCTAATTTACCGACGTGCATCTGTGGAGGGAAAAGTCCGCTGTGCGTCGGGTGCAAAATAGTGTACAAAGGCAATTGTGCTGAGTGCAAGATAGTGCCCTCTATCTGTAAAGTGTCTTGAGATAATGCCTGTTATGATTTGATACTATAAATAAAATTGAATTGAACTAACCCCAATATTCTTTCAGTTTGGGAAAAAAATTGCAAATTTCTCAAAAATACTGTGGTGGACTTTGATTTTAAATATTTTTATTATTTTTATTTTACATGTTTTATTTTTTCTTGCCACACTTTGCATGCTAACTCCCTCCCATACTGGCCTCCCACCAATAAACACAACCAGTTAGGTTCCATGGAACACCTTATTTTAGATAACTGAAGGAGATGCAATTAAGGAGGAATCAGTTGGTGGAGGTTTTGTGTGTGGGAGGCATACATTTTTTGAACATGCTCTGCCATTTCTCAGCCTTTGTTAATGCCCAATGGCATACCTAGAATTTAACATTTTCCAAGCAAGCTCCAACTTTACCTACTGGCTGATATGTTAGTGTGAAAGTTTTCGGGTTTGCAAGACAGAAACTCCATTTCTTCTAGCCAATCAGTTGACATTGTGCAAATACAAACTCAATCGTCAGTAGTGTAATGGCCACCACTGTAAGACTGCAATGAAGGAATTAGATGTTGCCAACACAGAAACAGCTGAGAGAAAGTAGTGAGAAATGTGCAAAGGATGAATAAAGGCTCTCATTTACATAATGGCGTGTCCAAGTTAGAGGGTAGTTAAAATTATACAAGACATGACAGAACAAAACCTGTCTGAGACTGAGAGCGAGGACAGGTGCAGGTTGAAAAGAAGGAGGAGGAGGATGTGGCATTCATTTATCACATACACTCTTCTTTCATCTCGCTTTTCTCTTTCTGCCACCATGCTTTCTTAGTAACACCTTGGAGCAGCTTTTCACCTGCCATAATACCTATTAATGTCCCCATCTTCCACCAAAAAACACTTTATTTAACAATTACCATGTTAACGCATTATGTTTCTCATTCCGACAATATATTGTAAAGGGGAATGGTGAGACTCAATACTGTTAACAAAATTTGCACTTGGAGGTGGATAAGCAGGTGCTGCAGAAAGGCAATGCAAGAAGGTACAGTATGGGCAGGGGGGTTCTAAAGAAATTTAGAAATAACCACTGGAAATCATGGCATAAGGAACATGGAAAAGTGCCAAGTTGAAAGTAAAAATGCACTGAAGGATGAAAGTGCGTGGTTGGCTGTGAGCATCTGATTTGAATAATTTCTAGTAGCAGACGCCAGTTCAGCCTCCCCGGCCAGATGGACTGAGACTTATTGTGTCAGTGCTGGATAAGCATGGGTGTGCTACCAGGCCACTTGCAGCCTCCGTGTGCTCAGTAATGCCACCAATTTTTGTGAAAGCTCATATTTCATCTGCTATCCACTCTGTGTGACTTTTGCACGTTCATTAGCATATTTATATAGCTCAGTCCTAGATTTAATATGAGGGGAAAACCTTTTTAATTCTCCACTCTGGTTCACACATGGCTGGTAAAGCAGCGGGAGGATATCAGTGACTGTGTACAAAGCTGGAACAGATGACATGACTTTGGTGGGTGTGTGAAACATAAGCCTAAGCAGATGACTCAAAAGCTCATAAACAACTTTTTTTTCTGCCACTCGGCTCCTACTGATGTAAATTGAAGCTGTTTTTTTATTTTTTTTATTTGATTATTTTTTGGGGGCTTTTTCCCTTTATTACATAGTGACAGTGGATAGACATGAAAGGGGGAGAGAGATGGGGGATGACACGCAGCAAAGGGCAGCAGGTCAAATTCGAACCCACACCGCTGCAGGATTCAGCCAACATGGGTGAGCTAGAGGGCGCCGCATTTGAAGCTGTTTTTAACCAGCCTGTGTCAAAATGTGCTATTAAAAAAGCTACAATTTACTTCCTAGACCATCTTTGCTTCTGTCACACAGATATTGCTCCTACTTATCCCTGATGTTGTTCAATTGTTATTTAAGATAATAAACGGCCCTGGATAGGCCATTGAACTCTTTCATTATAATGATGACCATGCAGCTACAGTCGTAGAACTGGAATTAAACTGTGGATTATTTGCAAAGGAACTAACGGAAATATTTGGGAACTAAGACAGACGTTTTCCTGATTAAATGATAAATGAGGCTGCCAGTGTTCTTTGTCTTTGTTTACAGTAATTGTCCAACCCTGTCTACTAAAATTCATATACTAATATCATACGAAATGGTAATTTCTTTCTAGTCCAGGAAGTGTTACAGAAGTCATAAGGAGGTAATCTGATTTAGCTCTGGGGAGCTGATTCCCCGAAGTCCTTACGTTTTCTCGCCTTGCAGTTTCCCTTGGATTGGTGTGGCACTTTAATCATGGTTGCAGTTGCCGCCGTAGTCCTGCTCTGCCCTCCTACGCCCTGCAGTGCCCTGCTATGCCATGAACTACTACAACTACTATTTCTAGTCATAGTTCCATTATCTTTATTGTGACTATTATTGCCACTGTTCATCACCCCCAACCGGCACCGTCAGACACCGCCTACCAAGAGTCTGGGTCTGTCCCAGGTTTCTTCCTAAAAGGAGTTTTTCCTCGCCACTGTTGCACTAAATGCTTGCTCTTGGGGGAATTACTGGAATTGTTGGGTCTTTGTAAATTATAGAGTGTGATCTAGACCTACTCTATCTGTAAAGTGTCTTGAGATAACTCTGGTTATGAGTTGAAATTATAAATACAATTTAATTGAATTGAATCAGAGGGGATACAAGCTGAACAAAATGCAGGACCAACAGGCTAACACTGGAGTCCTGTGTTCCGTGTGCGGTTGGGTTTAGGTTACTAAAACTCTTAGGTTATGGTTGGGAAAGATTGTGGTTTTGGTGTATTATTTAAAAATGGAGCCCCTCCTGTATTCTGCTTCAAATTGACATTGACTTTTTCAAAAGGTAAAAGAAGACCTGTCTTTCTCTAACCTTGACCATAGTGTGCCAAATTGCATGCTGCATAGTACGACATAAAGCTGAAATGATTACCTTGTGATAATAACAATAACATAATAACATAACAAACTTGGTTTTGTGATAACTGACATGATGATGTTACATGCTAATCATTCAGATCTCGGTTTGATCTTAACATTACCTATACCATCCACTCCTTGACCATTCGATATAAGATTCAATGTTGCTTTCTAAAATGCCACCCTTTATAAACGGTTTATATGTTTTCACTAATTGCTTTCTCAATGGTTAATAAATCATTTACTAATGCTTTATAAAGCATAGATAAGTTCTTGATACAAACAACTTTCTGCTCACAAAGTTGTAAAAGAATCCCATTGGAATTATAAAAGTTAGTAAGTCATTATTGGTCACAGGTTCCTCACCACTAATAACCACAAATACTAGGCACTATGATTTACGTACAGTACTCTTATAGGGAAAGATACAGCGTTGTGCCTGTGGTAGTCTAATGTATCATAGTGACCTAGTGACCAAAGAAAATACACCCAGATGGCATTCACTTAGAGCCAAAGCCACACCATTTGGGGAATGTTTTCTCTGGCAAAGTGAAGGCAGAACAGAAGTCCCATAGTGTAACATTTAAAGAGGTATATAGATTTTAGAGAGTTTGTGTGAAATGCATTAAAAATCACTATATTTTTGTACCACTAGATTCTATTAGTATTATTTTTTTTAAAGCAGAGATGCAATCTCAAAGTCAGCAAACTGGATGCCTCCACTCCTTGGTTGTGCCAAGAGATTCTGTCAATAAAAATTACAAACAGATTTTGCGCCAAGGGACAGCCTTGGCAGACTCTGGCACCCACGGAGTTTTCAGTCAGACGCAGAAGAAAATAAAAACTTTGGCTTGAGACATGTTGGTCTAAGAATTTCTTTCTTTCATTTTCATTTTGCATGTGGTTTTCAACACAGAAATGTTCCAATCAATAAATAAGATACAATCAAACAAGCTAAATAAATAAAGTGAACAAACACTTGCACTAATGAGTGGTAAATAAGGCACATAGAGATCAATATATATAGCCATACAGGAGAATTGTAAAGATGATAGAAGAAATGCATGCTGGGAAAGTCACCTTCTTTGCTCCGGAGCGAGCTGAGTTTGGGTGGTGTATCAGTGCTGGTCTGGATACAGTAGACCTCTCGAGTCTGAATGCCGCCTCCACACAAGCCCGTCTGGTTTCCACGCCGACGGTCTTGTTGGCTCAGCAGCACGTCCACCCTGCACTCTGTCCACTCCGTAGTCCTCCAGCTGTAACTGAGGACAGAGGTGGACACATGAAGAGTTAGTCTGACAGAGTAGATCAGCCACATATTGTCTTTCCTCAAAATAAATAATAGGATTAATAGAATAGAATTGAATTGATCAATACAACAAATGCTCTCAAATGTCTATCAGTGTGGTCTACAGTATTTGTCCAATCCAAACACAATTTCATATTGACCATGTGCATATAGCAGTCAGATCAAAGGTCACTGGATATTATGTATCATTTCCCATGACTGGCCATGCATAGTACAAGTTTACCAAATCAATGGTTTCATTTGACAAATGTAATACTTTTCTAAGGGGCAAACTATACATACATTTGAATATTGTTTATCTGGCTTTACCACCAAAAAACAATGTATTGTACTGTTTTATTACAACTCATTTTGGTCTCATTAGAATATCATGCAAACCTTTCTAATGCATGCAACATAATCAGACATCATAAAATCATTACATTTATTGTTCACCATACCTAGAGATTGGCATGGGGTACTTTCCATAAGATTATCTCTCAATGCAAATCAAACCGGCTAACTGATAAAACCATGCCAATCTCTAGGTATGGTGAAGGGTATGTGATGATGTGGGGGGCTATTTTAATTCCAAAGGCCAAGGGAACTTTATCAAGATACATAGAATCCTGGATCCATGAAATAACTGGCCTTTAAAAATAAACTTCTGCCTGCCTCTATGGGAATCTAACATAGGGGTGGACTGACTTATGCCCCCTGTATTTTAAGGAAGAACATTTATTTATTTATGATACATTATTTATTCACAACGAAAATTAGTGTCTTTAAAGGTTGGATTTTTCCCAAACAAAATTAATTAAGGCATTAAGATCAATTTCCAAAAGATGATTTTTTTTATTCCTCTTTTTAGTCACTTTAGCATGGGTTCATAAACTTATGAGCACCACTGTATATAGTGGTGTTTGTAGTCCATTAATGGTGCTGGGGCAGATCTGCCTACAGTCTTTGTGTGTGTGTGCTGAAGGCCGTACTTTTCTCTTTTTTTCCTTCTCTAAAACTGTTCTTGAGCCTGGGAGTATGACCATCCGGTCTACGTGTGTTTCGTGGATTTGGAGAAGGCGTATATATGACCGGGTTCCCGGGAGATACTGTGGGAGGTGCTACGGGAGTATGGGGTGAGGGGGTCTCTTCTCAGGGCCATCCAATCTCTGTACGACCAAAGTGAGAGCTGTGTCCGGGTTCTCGGCAGTAAGTCAGACTCATTCCAGGTGAGGGTTGGCCTCCGCCAGGGCTGCGCTCTGTCACCAATCCTGTTTGTAATATTTATGGACAGGATATCGAGGCGTAGTTGGGGTGGGGAGGGGTTGCAGTTCGGTGGGCTGGGGATCTCATCGCTGCTCTTTGCAGATGACGTGGTCCTGATGGCATCATCGGCCTGTGACCTTCAGCACTCACTGGATCGGTTCGCAGCCGAGTGTGAAGCGGTTGGGATGAGGATCAGCACCTCTAAATCTGAGGCCATGGTTCTCAGCAGGAAACTGATGGAGTGCCTACTCCATGTAGGGAATGAGTCCTTACCCCAAGTGAAGGAGTTTAAATACCTTGGGGTTTTGTTCGCGAGTGAGGGGACAATGGAGCGGGAGATTGGTCGGAGAATCGGCGCAGCCGGTGCGGTATTACATTCAATCTATCACACCATTGTGATGAAAAGAGAGCTGAGCCAGAAGGCAAAGCTCTCGATCTACCGGTCAGTTTTCGTTCCTACCATCACTTATGGTCATGAAGGCTGGGTCATGACCGAAAGAACGAGATCCAGGGTACAAGCGGCCGAAATGGGTTTCCTCAGGAGGGTGGCTGGCTTCTCCCTTAGAGATAGGGTGAGAAGCTCAGTCATCCATGAGGAGCTCGGAGTAGAGCCGCTGCTCCTTCGTGTCGAAAGGAGCCAGTTGAGGTGGTTTGGGCATCTGGTAAGGACGGCCCGTGGAACACCTCCCTAGGGAGGTGTTCCAGGCACGTCCAGCTGGGAGGAGGCCTCGGGGAAGACCAAGGACTAGGTGGAGGGATATATCTCCAACCTGGCCTGGGAACGACTCGGGATCCCCCAGTCAGAGCTGGTTAATGTGGCTCGGGAAAGGGAAGTTTGGGGTCCCCTGCTGGAGCTGTTCCCCCCGCGACACGATACCGGATAAGCGGACGAAGATGGATGGATAAAACTGTTCTGCTACACCTAGCCCCATAAGCAGAGTTTGACATTCGAGCCAGGGGGGGCAAAAAAATAAATAAAAAAAAACTCATTGTAGCAGCTGAGACCTAGCCTACCACTTGGGGAACACAGCACGAGCACATATGGACAAAACAAACATGCTAAATAAAAAAATAAATAAAGCAGATTTTAAATTACATTGTAACAATTTAACAATCCGCCCTTATGAAATCCAATCGCGGCACGCACGGCTGTCTTGGATCACAATAGACAGGAGGTGGCAGAATGCCCCGACGCTTAAATTCAAATAAAATGTAACAGTGAACGATCAGTGATGGACCTACTGTTGAGATGCCTCCCCAAACGCAGAAACGAAGCGCAATCACACCGTTAAGACACGTTAAGAAAACAGATCCGTATCCGTATTTTGCCGTAATCCAATGACACGGGAAAAAAATCTAATCCACAGTGATCAGCAGATCCACTTCGCCATTTAAACAATGTGGAATAAAACGTAGGCCTATAAAAGTCCAAATCTACACAAAACATTCAATCAATTAGTAAGCTGACAGCAAATTTATATACATGGCATTTAGGCAACCTTTATTACAACATTGGCACGGCAAGATGTCCAGACTAGAGCAAGAGCAATTTTCGTTTTTTGCGTCCTGCATATGCGTCGACAATGGTCTCAGGTGAGAGGCAGAGCCCTGAAAAAATATATTTTTTACTAAAGCCGTAGGCCTATATGAAATGAGATGTATTATCTAACACCATTTACTTGTTATGTGTTATTTAAAATATTTTTAAGTAATTATTCCACTCATTTTTTAAACAATGCAATTACCCACTTCAGCCGCCAGGGGGGCAGTGAAAATAAATGATTCCCCTTTTTTTTTTTGGGGACCCCCTTAACCCCTTCAAGGATCCCTGGCGGTCCCGGGACCCCACTTTGAGAACCGTTGGTTTACACAAATAAGTGTATATACACTTATAATATATACCTTACAAATAAGATTATTATTATTATTAGATTTTTATTTGACATGGACATCACAATTACATTGGACAAACCAGAGGCATTGCTTGAGTGTTTTAGCACACTTGCTCATTTTTTACAGATTAAGGTGTATTATTAATAATCTGACTCTTAATTGGAATTTATTTATAGAAAGTCTAATTGTAAAAATTCGATTTTGAAATTGAAAACAGAAGCAAACTAGACTAGCATAGATGGGTTTGTGTCTGGCTAGAGAATTGGCAGCAGTCGTCTGTATTGTGGTTTCAACCCTGAGGTCAGAAAATATAAACCCTGCCTCCATCTCTGCTGATAATGGAATTCATTTGAGGTCGCCAATGAAAGGCTCCATATATTAATGAGCAAGGTCTCTCTGACTCTGTTGCCTTTGCCCTGCTGCAGAACAACGAGGCCCCTGGGAAAGCATTGCATCTTGGGGCTTAAAGTTGCCCAGATGGGGACACTCAAACAACGTGTTCTTCAGTACCATGGACAGGCTGCTGCCTCACTCCCTGCTGTGTGTCAAACAAAAGACAGCAGGAGTCGATGGACTTTGATTTAGTGTTGATGGATGATATCACTCTGCCCATATAACAGAATTAAATATATTAAATACATGGGTTTTAGAGAGATTAAGTGAAACTTAATTTTCAGATTCTGTTCCAGAAATAAGAAAATTAGTTCACTCAAAATATCTTTGATTTTAGTTTTGAGCGGCCTTGGTCTTCTACTTACACCTTTTCCCATAAGCCCAACACCATCTGGTTAATTGTCACCAGCTTGACAGAATGTAGTGCAACACTCACCGAGCGCGTATGACAGCCGTCGAAATACCCGACTTATTGCTTTCTGTATAAACCAACATACCAGCAGCGTCTTGCCATGTCATTCCCACTGTAGATGCTTCACTAAAACTGCAATGACATATCCCAGCTAAATGATCACGACCACTATCTGTATGGCATGTTTGATGTGTATGATAGTTTTTTGTTAGGTGACCAGTAGATTATTAGCCCCCAGTGCTTAAATGCTAGGCTCTGTTGTAAAGTCATCCTTAAACTAAGATGACATAACTGTCTCTCTCGTCATTCTGCTTTGAGACAGACATTTGACAAACAACTACAGTCAATGTTGCAGCTCTGTGCCATTGTATATAGGCACAGCAGTGCTTTTATTTAATTAATACTAAACACAAACTACTTTTAGTTCTGCAGGTATTTAGACATAACCCAAAGTACTGGATGAATTAAATGTTGACCTTATGATGGTGCCAGATGAAATGTTCAGGCATCACCAAGTTACTACAACTCATCCTGAATGAGAATATGTGGACCACATTTTTCTTGGCAGTCCATCCCATAGCTGTTGAGATGTTTAAATTACAGTAAAACCAGAAATGTCATGTCATGGTGGAGCAATAAGAAAAGTCAAGGGATCACCAAAGTGGTTTGGATTCATCCTTTGGGGACCATGAATGTGTGAACCAAATTTCATGATAATCTATTGAATATTTGGGCATTGCCATGCCACTAGCATTGCTGAAAGTTGAAAGTGTTAAAAGGGAAAACTGTTAAAGGGATAGTTCAGTATTTTTAAAGTGGGGTTGTATGAGAAAAACATAGTTACGCCACTTAAAATAGGCCCACCTAACAAAATCTATATCAGTGTAAGTGTAAACTATATTTACAATATTTTCATTTTTTTTTTCCACAACAGAACTTCGGTATTCCTATGCATATGCGCAACTGTGAAATTTGATTGTTGTCCTTTACTGTTGTGTTAGCATTTTTATACTCCAGTGTTAGGTTTCCCTTCTGACAGAGATGTTAGCCTCTGTTTCCTGCCCAGGGACTACAGATGAAAATGAGCTTATAACTAACTCTGGTACTGTTAAGGAGCAGTGCATTGTCCCTGTCAAATAAATATATAAATAAATAAATGAATAACTGTAATTCAGCTGTTTGGTTCAGACTCTCTGTGATTTATGAAGGAGACAACAAATACAAGAAAATAAAAACGATTGAATATGACAAGGAAATGCCATTCACTGTGGAAACAAGAGGATACCTTTATGAACCAGAACCAAATAACTTTTGCAGAGGAAAGAAAGAAAGAAAGAAAGAAAGAAAGAAAGAAAGAAAGAAAGAAAGAAAGAAAGAAAGAAAGAAAGAAAGAAGGGAAACGTCTGTGGAAAGGAAAGGGAAATCTAACCCCCAATTTCCACCATAGTGCGGGACAGGAAGTCGAGCACAGAAGCAAAATAAAACATCCAGTTAATTTTCTAAATAAAATAAACCGTGCTCCTGGCGGATCATATTTCCCTCAACTACACCTTGAAAATGTTGTGGGTGGAGACAAGCCTGAAGTCAAGTTTGTGGTTCTGTTTATAGAAACTACATCCTGTTATATCGCGCGATCATACGTGAATTCGCGAGATCTCGTGGGTCCTCGTGACTTCAGCTATCAGTCATGGCCGCAGCCGTTTGGCAACAAAACCGCACCTGGTGGGTATTGACGGACGGCGGAGCACGGAGCCGACACTGTTATGGTTTTGGTGTTTTGTCTTATTTTGGTAGTCTGTTTTCTGTTTTGTCTTTTGCTCAGTTTCCTGTTTTATTTTGATAGTCTGTTCTCTGTCTTGTTTTGTCTAGTTTTATTCCCTGTGTTTTCTCACCTTGTTTGATTACTCTGCCCAGCCCTAATGTGTTTCACCTGTTTCCTAGCCTTGTCACCTGTGTTGTGTTTCCTCGTTAGTCTGTGTATTTAGTCTTTGTGTTTCCCCTTGTCAGATCATTTTGTGTGTTTCCCAACTGTGTTCAGTCCTGTCATCTTGTCTGTGAGTTTTGTCGGTTGTTTCTGGATTTCCTTTGTTTTCGTTATTCTGTTGTTTTGTTTTTGCCTGCTGGATTTTTGGATTCCTTTTGTTGTTTAGACTCCTTGTTTGAATAAATCCTCGACCTCTAACCTGCTGCCTGCCTACCTGCCTTGCCTCTACATTTTGGGTCCACCATTCTCTACTCCTCCCTGCTACACCGTAACAGACGCGCAGCAAATCTGCAGCCGTTCCGCAGTTGGGGGAAATTGTGGGTAACGGCAAGATAAAGTGGGGAAAATATTCTAAATATAGCGTACGCTTAAACTGATATTGTTTTTTTATTTTTAGGTGGCTAAATTAGATTTAGCTCCTTCCCCTGTCCACAGCAGTACATTGCTTGGCTTCTGTGTCAGTACTCCTGTCTGCTTCTCTGAACTGGGGGCGTGCTAACCGCCATCTACTGTAGGTAATACGCTGACTATCGATAACTAACTAATACAACCCACTTCAGAAGAGCCAAACTATCCCTTTTAATGCAAGGTCAAAGTTTATCCTGAGTTAGTCCTGCATTGCCAAACTTATCTCCACAGCAATGTGTCAGCACTGGAGTACGGTCTGGCTGCACAAGAAGACCTCTTGATACTGATTTTGAGATATCTTGTGTCACTAAATATCTTCCAGTAGCCCAGAATAAAACTCACGCACTTCAGCACCCCTGCTGGAAGAAATCCTAGGGTAAACACTGCTTATACATGACAAATTCTACATGTACTTATGTTAACTTTTAACACTTTTATTTTATTTATTTATTTTTTTAGTTTGATAACTCTTTCTCTCCTTGTCCAGTACTTACACAATGCAGGGTGGCACTCCGTCTCCCATGGGGCTGCAGGACTCTTTCTCCTCCAGCTCAGGACAATCTGCTCCTCCATCGATTGGGAACTGACTCACTTTCCTGGTACGAGTGCGCTCCCCCTTTGGCCCGTTGGGGTCGTAGCACTCCTTGGAACAAGCTGACCATTCAGACCACTCGGTCACATCACAGTCTTTGGTCATGACGCAAGCCTGGAAGGTCACTGGCAATGACTGCTGAGAGCACAGGCTGGAGATGAGAAGACAACATACCGTAAGACAAGATGAAACTTTCCTACCTTAATGTAGGATCTGTTATGTTACCAATTATAAATGTTTCAAAATAAATGTAATTTGATTTATAGTATCAAATCATAAGTTATCTCAAGACACTTTACAGAGAGTAGGTCTAGACTACACTATGATTTACAAAGACCCAACTATTCCCCCAAGAGCAAGCATTTAGTGCAAAAAGGAAAAAAATCCATTTTAGGGAGAAACCTTGAGTGGTGAGGCAAATGTGTATATCATTTGGATTATAATTATTGTATTAAAACAGACAACAATCAATAAAAGACATTTTAACCCTTGTGTTGTCTTTTTTTTCTAAATTTCTATTTTAGAAATACGGATTTCTTTTTAACTACCTTGTTTTATTTACCCAAAAATAACAGATGGATGATTCCTTACAACACCCTTCACAAGTACAAGAGATCAGATCTTTACTTTCTTTGAATTTGGGGTGTTTCGTTAAATGTTTTAGCATTTTTTTAAAGAAATTGAAATGTTTTTGAGACGGTATCCTCTATAAACTTTCATATAAATTAGGTTTGACCATAAATTCCAAAAATAAGCATAAAACTAATAATGAGTTAGTGTGAGTGTTGTTTATACATGGTAGTCTAGTGAAAAGAAGCAAAAAAAGACTAAGGTCTCACCCCCCCACCCCCTTGCTAATGCGCCAAATGGTTTAGTCCATCTGCACGCATTTTGTCTACGTTAGCTCATCTGGTGGAGCGCGAACTTCTGCTGTAGAAATGTCTTTTTCAAAGAAAGCCAAATCAGGCTACCAAAAAGAAAGGAAAGACAGGAGGAGGAGAGAAAACAAAATGAGGGTAAACGATTGGTAACGGACTTCTTTTAAAAGAAAGGTGAGCACAAACTAAAAAACCAAATTCATAGTGCTAAACTGCTTGAATATCTCCGCGACCATTAGCGCTAAAAACGGACTGAGACAACCCATATAAAGAGCAGAACATGCACTTTGAAATGATAATTTGGTTACACATGTAATCTGAGGTAAAGGCTAAATAAACTACACTAACAATGCTGTTTGCATACAACACACCATTGTAATAGCATAATTTAAAACATGTATTTTAAATTAATAGGCTATAATGTCTATAATTAGTAATAATAGGCTAATCAGTGTCATAGGTAGCTTGGTAGCTCATCAGTAGATACATATCATGTCAACATTATAGTTATGTCAGATTTAGTAGAAGCAGATGTTAACATTGTGAAACCCATGGCCCTCAGTTTCAGAAACTGTCACAGCAGGGAGTGGAGTAGCAACAGACCCCTCAGCCTCCTCTTTGGATTTGAGACAAGGTGAGCTTATATCAAAATTAAAGCAAACCATGTTTAGCCATTTTGACTGAAAGGTGTTTAGTAACACTAACATCTTAGTGTGTTCTATTATATTAGGTTACAATTAGGATAAGAGGTTATTATCAGATGTATCCTTCATAGAGAAAGATGATAGAGAAGATGTGATTGAGGATGATGGGAGTGAAGACTGCAGGGAGCATGAGTGTTGCTCTGAGCACAGTGTGGAAATGAGAGCTGAGGAACTGGGAAGTAGGCAGAGCAGTGCAGACCAGTTTTTGCCAGAGGATCAGGACTATGGCCAGATAAATTAACAGATGTTATACCATGGTCTGGGTGAAAACTTGATTCTAATTGGCTGCAGGGTGTCCATTAAAAAGTGATATAGGACACCTACTAAAGGAGTTCTGGTGAAACTGTCTGTTTACTGTTCTAAATGAATGCGCTACATTAAATCAAAAAGGAAATGTGGATTTATTATTTCCAATTCGTCCTCTGAACACCACAGGATGGCGCTAAAACACACAGACTGCAAGAAGTAAGTTATAAGTTCTACTGGCCCTCTGGACTGACTTTGTTTCACAGAGAATAACGTTATCTCACATCCCCGTTCACTGCTCAGGTCGCTGCTTCAGGCTGCGCCGCTGCAGCCGACAGTAACGTTAGCTACACATCGCGGATCAAATTCTTCGTTAAAGTCGTTATATTGTTTTGGGGACAATGACATGGCTGGATAGCTAGCTTGTCTTGTTGTTCAACATACTGTCAAATTATTTTTACTGATTGCCAACTGTACACAATGTTATTGATTTTGGATCTTGCTAGCATAGCGTCAGCTTTCTGGCTCGTAGCTAAACTGAAGGGTTCTATCAGCTGAGCGGACTATATAAATATCTCCGGTTGCTAAGGGAGGCAAGTCGTATCTAAGGTTCTTCCTAATTCCTGGTGGAGAGAACAACGTTTGCATTGCATAAGAACCTGATGGATGGGAATGATTGTTCCAGGTATTAGTCAAACCGTCAGGCGTAACCAGGGAAACGGAGTTATTGTTTGGATAAACTTTAGATTTCGATTGTAAAACTAATTAAAATATGAACTAATGCTGCGCGTCGGACGGTTCACGCCTCGCCGTCGTCCATTAATACCTGACAATGGACACCTCGTCGGGCATTAACCCTTACATAAGAGAGACACCATAGTACGCAGTCTGGGAAGTAAAGGTACAGAGAAAACAAACAAAATGTAGTAGTAACCACAGTAAAGAAGCTCGAGAATGTTGAGAAAGGAGGTTTGAAATGTGTGTTATCAGGCTACTCTAAGCATTACAGTTAATAGTTATTACCATATAAACAGCTAGGCCTACAGATTCATGTGTACAGAGGCACAATTATACTTTTTTTTTGGGGGGGGTGGGTGTTGAGGAACATGGGGGCCCATCAGGACTTGTACTACGCCCCTGGCTGGAAGTGGTGTGCCCTTTATATACTGAGGTGGGAAGGTGTGGAGGTCAAGGTCATGAAAGAAGAAGACATCTGAATTCCATGCAGGACAACAACGTTTGCATCCCACCATAGACCTGCAATTAGTATTTGCATTTTTTTTAACTGTGACAACGTCAAAGTGTTTTAGTTCCCAAAATGTAATCAAAGTTTATTTGCTACAACCACAGTCTTTATCCAAGAAAGAAATAATTATGTAATAATATTACATGGAGTTTTTGAAATGTCCAAAACCAATGTTCCTTTCTGCCGACAGTTAAGCCCAGACCCAGTTCAGACCAAAGAGTCACGATGAGACGAACCGTTTTAGAACGTCACAGAGAAAAGTTGCAGCGTTCTGAACCGGCCCGTCTCAGCTCCACTCAAACCAGCTGATGGTGTTGCTGCGACTCAGCTGGTCGAGTCTCCAGAGGCTGGTTTTAGAATGTAAGGGACGTTAACTGTATCAACAGCCACTGGTCTGCTGGTAAAGTCAGCTATAAACTATAGAAATAAAATGATCCATAATCCATTTTATTTGTATGTTACAAACGGCGCCTCAACGACCGATAGCACGGTAACGTTACATGGTGGAGCGACCTAAAGAGAGACTGAAGAGAGGGAGCGCCCAGCGGCGTTAGAACAAAGCCGTGAATCAGAGAAATAAAACATGTTTTCGCCGATTCATCACTAGAAATGTAACTGTAGCCAACATCTCAATATCACTAACGTTCTACAAGGATTGCACTTGTCAATGCACGCTCCATTGCGAGCAAGGCTTTTACCCTGAACGACCATTTCACTAAGGAGAACTTGGATTTTCTGTTCATTACGGAGAAGTGGCAGCGAGAGAACGAGCACTTTCATCTTAAAGAACTATGCCCCCCGGACTGCTCCGTGTTTGGGACTCCTCTGCTCGCGCGCCGTGGAGGCGGACTTGCGCTGGTCTTTCGGGATTCTTTCTGCTGCAGTTTGATGGACACCGCTTCGTTCAACTCCTCTGAGCTGCAGATGTGTAAGGTTGGGAAAATGCACCCCTTTTACTGTGTTTTAGTTTACCGACCTCCTGGTCATTTCTTGACGAGTTTTTAACGTCTATCCTCAAACTAGATCGCCTTTTAGTCCTTGGGGACTTTAATCTGCATATTGACGATCCCTCTTGTTCGACTGCAGCTGAACTGTTGACTATTATGGATTCTTTCAATTTTGTACAGCATGTTTCTGGTCCCACGCATAAAAAAGGCCACACGTTAGATTTGGTATTCTCTTGTGGCCTAAACATTGATAAACTGAGTGTTGAAGATTTTCAAATTAGTGACCATTGTTGTATTTCTTTTAATTTGTCACTTACCATGATACCTACTGTCTGTAATGTTGTAACACAAAAACGCTTCATTTGTGAGACAACACCTAGTGATTTCTCTGCCTCTTTTGACTCGCTCCTTTGTTGAATGTGATGATGTTGATTATGGTATTGGATATGGTAGCGCCTGTTAAAAGATTTCAGGGTCACAGAAAAAGGCCCTCCCATGGATAAATGATAACATTTGTAGTTTTAGGAGAAAATGTGGACAGCGCTGTAGTAACCACTAATTAACAATGCGGTTGAATGATTAAGCAGCTGCCGCTTATTTTTTTTGTGTCAGGAAATAAAAAGTAAATTGTTGCACCATTGAAAATTCTGACCTTGGCTTGTGTGTAAATAGGTGTAATAATTTTTTTTTTTTATTTTTTTATTTTTTTTTAACAAAGTTAACATTAGGGCCAGTGTTAATTCTCCACTCATCAGTGTTTGTTCTGCTGACTTTTCACCGGTGTCGTCTTGATTGTCCTTCACTCCTGTCAGCCTACAGGATGTGAAGACCATAACAGGAAATATGAAACAGTCTTCGAGCCCCGCTGACATTGTCCCAACAACTCTATTGTTGAAAATGTTTGATATTGTCGGCCCCTGTGTGGAAAAAATAATTAATCTGGCTCAGTCCCCAGCTACTTCAAACACGCTGTGGTAAACCCGATCCTTAAAAAGCCCAATCTTGACCCTTCAGAACCTAAAAACTACAGGCCCATATCTAAACTTCCATTTATTTCCAAAATTTCACAGTTGGATCACAGTATACTGATCAATCAGCTTCATAATGAGATGGGACTATCAGGATCTGTCCTTCAGTGGTTCCCTTCCTATATTCATGACAGAATCTTTAATGTTGCTGTAAACAATGTACAGTCTGATGTGACCAATTTGTCCTGCGGAGTGGCACAAGGGTCAGTTTTGGGTCCTATTTTGTTTTTACTGTACATTTTGCCACTTGGTCAAATTATTGGTTGTTTCAAGGATGTATCATATCATTTCTATGCCGACGATGTCCAGTTGTATTGTTCTTTTAATGATGCTGAGTACCATCGTTTGTCTCTTTTCCTAGAGGGTGTGTCCTCCATCAAAGACTGGCTGGCCACTAACTACCTGCAGATAAATTCAAACAAGAACTGAAACGCTGATCTTTGCTTCAGACCATAAGATCCCGCTGATCAAACGGCACCTTGGCTCTCTGGGCCCCTCTGTCAAATCCAGCCTCAGAAACCTGGGGGTTGTGTTTGACCAGGCCATGTCTTTGGAGACACACTCAAAACAGCTCGTCCGAAATTGCTTCTATCATCTTAGGAACATCTCTAAAATTCGCAAAATGTTGTCAAAGAAGGATCTGGAAATGATAATTCACGCTTTCATATCAACAAGACTTGACTACTGCAACTCTGTTTTTACTTGTCTGAATAAGTCTGCTAAATTCTGCTGCTAGACTTTTAACAGGTGCCCTTCGAAGGTCTCATATCACTCCAGTCTTGTCGGCTCTCCATTGGCTCCCTGTAAAATTCAGGATTGATTTAAGATTTTCAGAGCCTTAAACGGTCAGGCCCCACAGTACATCCTGTACATTTCTCTAGCCGGACTCTTCAGTCCTCTGGCCAGAACCTGCTTGTAGTCCCTAACACTCGTTATAATACCCGAGGGGACCTGTCTTTTGAGTCTGTTGCTCCCAGACTGTGGAACGCCCTGCCCCTGTCCATGTGTCTGGCAGACTCTGTTGTCTCTTTTAAAAAGGATCTGAAAACATGTTTATTTAGGAAAGCTTTTGGTTGATGGGTTTTCACTAGTGTCACTTTAATTTTACATATGTATATACATTTTTATATTGTTTGTTTTACCTATTCTTTTGTACAGCACTTTGTGATTTTATCTGTGAAAAGCGCTTTATAAATAAATTTTACTTACTTACTATAAAATACCAATACGATACCGATTTTTTATTATTAAGGTGGATTCATCATCAAATTGCTAAATCTGAATGAATTTTCAGTAAACATTATAGTGCAGCCACACAAACTGGGATTGATTAGGATTGGGATTTAAATGATTCACATTGTTTTCCTGAAGACGACAAGAGAAGACATTCAAGAATTAGGAATGTCTTGATCAAGAACCTGATCTCAATCAGAGTCCTTTAGTATTGAGTCTGATCCAATACTAGCTAGACGACCTATCGCTCTGTAAACACTGGTGGTTCTATAGTGGTATTACAGAGTGTTGCTTCTTCCAACACATAACAACCTTCGGCAACCAGACAACAGACAAGATTAGTTTCATTCTGTCATCAAGTTACTAACGGAATTAACATTACAGCTGATATGACCTGCTGCCAGCAACGTTTGTAGTTTTAACCTGTGGAAATGATGAACAGTGCTGGCTAAACATCAGAAGCTGGTACCTGAATGTTTTGTACACGGCCCTTTGCTAAAGATAAGTAGCACTGGAGGTTTTTGGGGGTGGCTTGTGGCTCGGAGGTCGAGTGGTTCCCCCTCAACCACAAGATTGGCGGTTTGATCCCAGGCTCCTCTGACCACATGTCAAAGTGTCCCTGAGCAAGACATCAAGTTACTTCCCCAGATGCTGTATGTATAGCTGTCCACTGCTCCTAATACTTAGGATGGGTTAAAATGCAGTAATTGAGTTTCACTACATTGTACTGTCAAATTGTATTTGATAAATTAAGAATAAAGTTTTGTTTATTTTATTAAATCTGTTTTGCCAGCATCAGTATTCAGAGTCACACACTCACGCACCTTCTAATTTCTCCTTTTATATTCACCAAGGTGCTGCACAGTAGAGCCATTTAGTGTGTTATTTAGTTTCTTTGTATGTAATAGATGTACTGTATAAAGTACAAAAAACACATTTCACTCTAAATGGAGCCTCCTCTCCCACAGACAGCACTTTTTCTCAACTGCTTAAAACGCCTCGCCAACTTTCCTGTTTGAAATTCCTCATTTAATGACACCACTGACTGAGAATGCCAGCAAGTTTTTCATATATATCAAAGCATGTAAACCTATTGTAGAAGAACCCAAGAGTACAAATATGATGCTGAAAAGGAGTATAATAAGGGCTCTTTGAGGCTTTATTTTTGCCAATTATGATCCAATAAATGCTCATGTCGGCTCCAATATGGTGTCAGGACCTCTCTATCAACAATGTTGTCTGACAAACTAATAATGGACTTATGATAGAATTGCATTGGCAATGGTATTCACTAGGGCTGTCAGCATCAACGCGTTAATCACGTTGCGATTAAGGGCCGAGCATAACGCGTACGTTTATTAAAATCACATTAATCACATGCCGCCATTTATTTATTTATTTTCACTTCACTCTGCTTCACGTCGTGCCTAACAGGCTACTATTTTGACCCTTTGCAGCACCGTTACTTATCATCAAGCAGCCATACTTCCTCCTAACACATCCTCCTGCTGCAGGCTGCAGCCATGATGGAGAAATGCAGCAGCAACACAATTCTGAATGGCGCTTTTTATTTTCCAAAACTCCCGGACAGCTCATAGACAAATCGAAAGCCATAGGCACATTGTGTAAAGCCAAATTAAAATATCACCGAAGCATGTCAAGCTTGAGCTACCAGCTACGAGCTAAGCATAGTCCAGTTAACGTGACTCAGGTTGATGCTAGTGCTACCAGCTACGAGCTAAGCATAGTCCATTTAACGTGACTCAGGTTGATGCTAGTGCTACCAGCTACGAGCTAAGCATAGTCCAGTTAACATGACTCAGGTTGATGCTAGTGCTACCAGCTACGAGCTAAGCATAGTCCATTTAACGTGACTCAGGTTGATGCTAGTGCTACCAGCTACGAGCTAAGCATAGTCCACTTAACATGACTCAGGTTGATGCTAGTGCTACCAGCTACGAGCCGATAGTCCAGTTATACACCGGTTTGATGCTAGTGCTACCAGCTACGAGCCAAGCATAGTCCAGTTAACGCGACTCAGGTTGATGCTAGTGCTACCAGCTACGAGCTAAGCATAGTCCAGTTAACGTGACAGGTTGATGCTAGTGGGCTCAGGCAAAGCACTGTTTTGGAGAGTGCTACTCGCCGACTGGTTATTGAAACCAAAGTGCAAACGCGGTCTCATCAACCGGTGATCACTGGACGTCAGTGAGTTATCAAAATTATTTAGAAGTTACTGAACACTATGTTGACTCTGGTAAGTAGGGTTGGGTACCGAAACGTGCCGACCTAAACGGTAGTAAACCAAATAAGAACAGAAATTTTGGTGCCTTATTTCGGTGCCTGACTTTACACTACACCTGACAGCAGGTAACGTTAGCCTACCTTTAGCTAGCAGCTGGATTAAACAGGATTTAAATGCTGACAGCTAACGTTAAACGATGTAAAGTGTGACTGGATTTCACTGTAGAGGATTCCAACAGCGGGACCTAGCAGTCTGCTCTGCAGCACAGCAGCTGCCGTTGTCGGAATTAAACTACACAGACGGTGCGTTCACTTAAAACAGGTAGCCTCGTGGTGCATTCACAGTAATTGTAAAATACCCTTTTCCCTTCTGGTGGTTGTTTTTGTCGTTCAACAGCAATTTACTGGTGAAATAAGTTATTGTTATAGTTATTACATTATTATTATTAAATCTTTAATTTTTACCCTGGCCTTAACAATAAACAAGTTGCTGACTGTTGTTTAGTACCCTTCTTTTTTTCTTTTTTCTTCTTTTGTTTACAGTAAATAAATAATAAACCAATACAAATCTTAAAGTCAAGTTCATAAAGTAACTTTCTTAGCATTCATTTGATTCCCAATCAATATACACTGGTAAGAATTGCTTTCCATTGTTAATATGTACTTAAACAGTTCTGAAATGCAAAAACATGCAACATGCAAAACAATAGAATTTTAATCATGTGTCACCACAGTGACAAACTACTATAGAGGTCATTACAGTATAATGCATTTATAACTGATGAAAATAATGTCAGCTATAAAAAGGTATCAATGATATAAGGAAAGTCTTAAGGAATATCATTTTAAATGCATATAACCATATGATTTGGGCATAGGCTATAAGGTAGATAATACTTTGTGCAAAATAACCTCACAAAAAATAGTCCAAATTGACTGAAAGTCAAAAACCTGTGAAAGAATGTTAAAATAAGCATCGTGACATCACACTGTGCACAGAGAGCTACACATACAGTGGATAAAGACAGGAAAAAGACAGCAAGACAAATAGCAACATTTGCTTGCCTTTTAAAATGCCTCTACATACACAGAGTGGATTATTAAGAACCAAGTAAAGCGACTGTTGTGTAGGGATTACACAGATGTAAAAGACCGGTGAAATGCTGCTGTACATGCCTGCAGCTTTCCTTTGTCCGAGTCAGCCAATTTGATAAACAGGGTTTAAAATTTGGTCATTACAAACCCAAACAATTTGTTATCCGTATTTTCAGCAGCTGCTTCACAGCACTATGGCTTTGTTGGATGATGGGATTTCTGAGGAGTTGAAAGACACTTGTTTCTCTCTCTATGTGTTGTAGAGGCTGGTAGGCCATTTGGGATATTCCCTCAACATCAGTGGTGTATTCCAGAAAGTGGTTTTACAGGGTGTCCGCGGGGTTTTAAAAAGTATTAAAAGGTAGTAAATCAAATTAGTAAAAATTAAGGCCATTAAAAGGTATTAAATGGTATTAATCGCCATTTTACAAGGTATTAATTTTTGAATGACTTTTTTGCAAACTATGAGTTGTCCATTTGTTTTATTATGTCTATTTAAGTTAATCTTGTAAAGTTTGTGTGATATTATATCCTATCCCGCATTGGGTGATAGCCTATTTTAGCCCGACAATCCAGACCCACATCAAGGTGTAGGGTCTGGGTTCACACCATTGACAGGGCTCAATCTGAAAATTCCCTCTGCACGCTACAACCAAGCAGAGCAACGAAGAAGATAGCGGAGCTAGTTGATAGATTAAACTTTTGCGTATCGGTTCGGCAAAACTCCGAACACATCTTCCTTTTTTAAGAATGATTTCTGTGCCGTTCTTTGTTCTTTTCACAAAGAAAAGCTTAACTCAAAGTCTTCCAGAGTCGCGGCCAAAGCCAATTCCAAACACCGCTGTTAGCCAACAACAGAAGCTCTGCTTTGTTTTCAAGTTGTTTGTATCCCACAAAGATGAACAGAAATCCCGAGTGGTGCATCACACAGATGAAGAGTATAATGCAAACATTCCTCTAGGGCAAGCAGTTGGCATCTCTGCTGGTAAGAAAATATTGTATAGGGACAGTAGAAGTGGATCGGTTATTCAGATTGATTAAGGACATAGTGGTCTCAGTGTGCAAGGTGGTTTTGTGTGTTCTCTTAACAGTGTGGAAATAATAATATTTCAATAATTTATTTGAGTTCTGAAAAGCTCTACATGTCCTCCTAGCTCTCGATGTAGATGCTGTGATGGCTGACAGTGTTTCCTCTAGAATGGTTTTCAGTAGCGGGGTTGTTGAACGTCAAAAAGTAACGTTACCTGAAAACAGCGTGTAGATTCTTTTTAGCATCTCACATTAGCTACACTTTCAGTCACTATGACCTCTACTACTACGTTCAGAAACATTGATTGTGCCAAAATATGAACAATAACGTCGCTGTCAATGGGCTTATCTGCTAATGTTAGCTACTGACCGTTAACTTAACCATCCAGCAAATAGACTGTGCCGTTACTTGAAACCGGTGATTAACGTCACCGCTCATTTTACACACAGTTTAACAACAAAACAAAACGCTGAGTGGACATTACTAGCTACGTTTTTCATGTTGGTTTTGAGCAGTATGCACCCCTAGTGGGGAATAAAAAGCAATTCAATTGAAGCACTTCCCATGAGATCACAGGTTCACTTAGTTTCAAATGGTTAGAATGGCATGCATGTCTGTGTATGTCTGTTTTCTTGTATTTCACTTGCCTCATGGAATATTTTCTATGTGTACTCATTTGCGTGTCTGTACATACAGAAGAAGGTTCACTTAGTTTGAAGTGGTTATAATGGCATCAGTGAATGCTTGTTTCTTTGAACTGCTTTAATTTATCATTTTATTTAATCTATTAATTTTATTCTAAAGGTGAAATGAATGCAAGATGTGTTAGGGTTGCAAGATGTATACAAATTCAGTGAGTCTAATCTATTGTGTTGACTTTCCCTATCTGCGTTGTTCTATTGGCCTAGAGGGTGTATTTTTTTTTTATTAATCTTAAACTCTGTTTAATGGTTAGAAAACGTGTTGCCGTATAAACGTGCAACTTAATGGCGTGTTGGTTTTAAAAAATATTGAGAAGGTATTAAAAATTGTATTAAAAGGTATTGAATTTGTCTCTAGGATTTCTGTATATACCCTGTTTTAGTGAAAATGTTTGTTAAATCCATGTTGTGGAATAGACAACTTTGTGTAGAAATTAACTGTCTACTCTCGTATTTTTTTTTTCTATTTGTTCTGCAGCCATTGAGCTTCCTTTTTCTTTAAACCATGTTATAGTAAAGCTTAAGCAGCAGGGTCTAGACACAGATGTGACTATGGCCCTTATGGCTTTACAGATACAAAATGTAACAGTGTGCACTTTGATGTAGTTTAGGCTTTTCAGCCCCACAATATGTTATCACGGTATGCAATACGACAAGCAGTTCATTTGAAGAATACTGAGGGCTTCAGAGTATTTGGTTGTGTTGTGTGTATTTGCAGCGCATTTGTGTATTTGGTTGTGTTGTGTGTATTTGCAGCGCATTTGTGTATTTGGTTGTGTTGTGTGTATATGCAGCGTGTTTGCTAAATGCTGCGCATGTGATGTCACATTTATGATGTTTTTCTTAATTTGCTTGTGTTTTGTCTATTTGCATGTGTTTTCCTTAGTTGCAGTGCTTTTGCCCCAGTCGGCCACCATATTATCATCATATAATCATATAATGTCACAGAAATACTTTATGATAAAAAGACACATCACAATGGCATCTAGATATATTGCCTTCATAGGATGTTATAACTATTGTTACATGTTTTCTGAGCAGGAGAAAAAGAAAGAGGATGGTCTGTTCTCACACCAGGGACATATTTATGTTGAAAAGCCATGAAAAAGTGCAATTTTGCATAATATTAAAACTATTTACAACAATTAAAATATGTCTTTTTAAAACACTTGATAAAGGCCCAGTGGAGTTCATCATCATTTAAATCCTGGACACACATAATAAGCTTTTAGCCACAAGATAAAAAAAAAAAAAAAAAAAGGTCCCACAGGTATGGTTCTAACTGTAAATAAACTTGACTCTGGGATCCGGTCAACATTAATATTGTCATCACTTTCGACTAAGCCTCTTTCAAGCCTTTAGCCATCGGTGCATTCTGTGACATACAGTTCTCCATAAGAGCAGGGTGTCAGAATAAACTCTCGGGCATTGCTAGAAGGGCTAAAGAAGGAATATGGATATGTGGTTCTCTTTTGGATAAAGAGAATATTCCAAAGTTGATATCAATCCTAGTGTGTATCATATAAATATAATATGCTACTTGAGTGAAACTGAGTGGCTTTTGCCTAAAGTTTGAATGATGTGAATTCTGACCCTCATTAGAAGCAAATCTATCACAAGAGCCTCGATTTTCTCAGGATGTAATGGATGCTGCTCAGTGGCCTCTATTAGAGCCGAGCAAGCACAGCGAGACAGAATGAGGCCATTCATCTCCTAACAAAGAACATGGCTCTCAGAAGCCACATGGACATTGACCTAGCTGAAGAAAAACATGTATTGAGTAAGTACATCTTAGGATGGAAAAGTGTCCAGTGTTATTGAGGTGGGAGAAGCTATATGGACACTGAGGAAGTAGAACAGACAAAATGATGTTCAACATTGACTAATTGAAACTGATAGCAATTCTCGTTACGACCATTATTACTGAGGCCCAGCACTGTGGCCTTACACATAATATATGGATAGCATTAATAATTCCACTAATTAATCTCAAGCCTTCATGTAGGATTTTGAATAATCTCAATTAGCTCTGACTAAATATTAAATTCAAAGCAGAAAACAGTGATAAAACTGAAGGCTTACAGGGTTGTTACAACACATACAATATGACTAAGTCTTATGAGCCGTGACACTTGGAGCCATTGAGTGCCACAGACATGCATTGTGAGCTGGAGCGTGCAGCAATGTGACAGTGCAAAACAAACAAGCCACGTCCCTTTCTGTGAAAATATGTCAATACGCTTAACACTACAGGCTCTTCAATGGGCAATACAATGCACACAAAAGTAAAATGTTGCAAATCATAACACATGAATGTGCATATTGACAACAATAATCTTGTACAATGAAAAAGTATAAACAAAAGGTTAATCAGTCAAGGAATGTTGTATATTTATTCATGTCTGTTTTGCTACTGTGGCGTTTAATGACATTTCTAAAATCGTCTTTCTACAACATCTGTGCATGGCAACTACAGTATGGTATGGGTAAGGCTTTTGTTTGGGGGGAAGCATTTAGTTTGCCTTGATGAGACAGTGGATAGTAGAGAGATGACAGAGAATTTGGCCCACCCATGAGAGAGAGAGACATCATGGCTTTCAAACGAGCAAAGTGGCAGTTGGTCAAGGCCACACCCCCACCCTCCACCTTGCCCCCCCTCTCTCCTCCTCAATAGCTTCAGACACAGAAATGGCACATCCTAAGGAAAGCTCATTGTGGGACTGGCTCTAGTGGCTGTAATTCTGCACCAAGGCTGAATTTTGGGAAAGAGACTTCAGATACAGTATTAGGGGACCACTAAGGTCTATATAAAAGAGACTTCAGATACAGTATTAGGGGACCACTAAGGTCTATATAAAAGAGACTTCAGATACAGTATTAGGGGACCACTAAGGTCTATATAAAAGAGACTTCAGATACAGTATTAGGGGACCACTAAGGTCTATATAAAAGAGACTTCAGATACAGTATTAGGCAGAGTTGTATAGTCCAGGTACCAGAAAGTAGAAATCCTGTCCAGCAGCTGTCCCAACCATCACTAAACCAGCTCCTCTACCAGGTAGATGAGCTTGTTAGTGAAAACACCTGTTCTAGATGTAGAGGCAGATCCAAAAACATGGCAGGATTTTTACTTTCTGGCACCTGGACTATACACCTCTGGTATTAGGGGACCACTAAGGTCTATATAAAAGAGACTTCAGATACAGTATTAGGGGACCACTAAGGCCTAAATAAAAGAGACTTCATATACAGTATTAGGGGACCACTAAGGCCTATATAAAAGAGACTTCAGATACAGCATTAGGGGACCACTAAGGCCTATATAAAAGAGACTTCAGATACAGCATTAGGGGACCACTAAGGCCTATATAAAAGAGACTTCAGATACAGTATTAGGGGACCACTAAGGTCTATATAAAAGAGACTTCAGATACAGTATTAGGGGACCACTAAGGTCTATATAAAAGAGACTTCAGATACAGTATTAGGGGACCACTAAGGTCTATATAAAAGAGACTTCAGATACAGTATTAGGGGACCACTAAGGTCTATATAAAAGAGACTTCAGATACAGTATTAGGGGACCACTAATGTCTATATAAAAGAGACTTCAGATACAGTATTAGGGGACCACTAAGGTCTGTATAACAGCATCCAAAGAGCACCATATCATGGGACCTTTAAGGCTTCAAGTTTAAGTTCTTTATTCTCATAAGCACAACAACTACTACAGTGAAGCAGTCATTGGCTATGAAATTGAAGTTCTCAGGCTCCCACCAACAATGGTCATACACATATTTTATGTATTAAAAAAAGACATGGCATTAAAGCTGTAGTTAAAATATAGGAATACAAGATAATATAAAAACAAAATATATAATCCTGTGGTGGATTAATATTAAACTGAATAAACTGTGTTGTAAACAGATTCTGCAGTAGTGTAGTACATGTATATATGTAATAAGAACAGGTTGCAGACAGGTATTCACATAAGTATATATCCTGTAATGGATAAACAGCTTGTTAGCAGGTAGTAAAAAATATATTTTAGATGTAAAGCGGTTGTCAACAGAAAGTAAGCAGGTGGAGCCAGTGCAGTATGTACAATACCGGTAAACCAGTATGTTTCAAACAATTTAGGTCACACAGCATGTTGTCTGGCCACACTCGAAGGCGATTTGCTGATCTTCTGATGAAGATTAACGAAATGTCATGATCATTCATCAGTGAAGTCCTGCATTCTTGGCCTTAATAGTGTTATGCCTCTTTTTATCAAAAAATATTTTTTCCTTTTCCCACAAAAAAAGAAAAAAAGAAAATTAAAAAAATATAATAAATAAAAAAAAAAAAAAAAAAAATATTTGTAAAGGGAAGAGTAAATTATTTTTTATATTTTAAGTTTAATTAATTAATTTAATTAAAAAAAAAAAAAAATTTTAATTATTTATTTATTTTTTTTTTTTTTTTTTTTTTAAAAAAAAATATAAAAAAAAAAAAAGAAAAAAAAAAAAAATTAAATAAAAAAAAAAAAAAAAATTTTTTTTTTTTTTTGTTAAGGAAGAATTAAAAAAAAAAAAAAAAAAAAGGGGTGTTTTTTTTAGAAAAAAGGTTTTGGGGGGGTTTATTTTGAAATTAAATTTATTTTGAGTCTCTTAAGTTGCTATCAGAATGCTATCTTAATATCTGATGTCTACTCAAATTTCTTTGTCTAGGTGCAAGTCTGTCTCTTTTGTATCTTTTATTTCCCTCTGTTTAGACTATTACTTTTATTTTTACTTTCATATTATATTATTTGTATATATTTTTGTATCTTATTTGTTTACGTATTGCGATGACTGAATATCTGTAAACTATTTTTTTAAATAAAGTTTTTTTAAAAAGCAGGGTATTGGGGAATCACTTTTTTTTCTTTTTCATCAAACCTCAGTTTTTGCAAGTTCCCACAATTTCATCGCATAAAATTGCATAAATATCCCACATATTCCATCGCATTTTTTAAGAAAACGTGCCGCATAATCAAGGATTTTTGCCCGCAACAGTCACAAAAAAACTGCGTTTTTCTGGAAGGACTGCATATCAGCTGTTCAGTTTAGTTTATTTTGTTGGTTTTCAAAAAGCCACTTTTCTCCAGATAAAGTTACTATCCGCTGAAGAAATTGACATTGAATTTATTATGTAAACACTTTATGATGTCATACACAAAAAGGCATTGATGGCATGAGGGCTTTTATGAGTATATTGGATTTGCACCATGTTGTCATAGAAAGGTCAATTCACACAAAAACTTTAGGGGGACCAATATTTTATGGCCCAACTATATAACTGACATAATTTGTTTTTTTGTAAAGCATGACCACAGTCATTCATTATTGTCATTCCAAGCAAGTTTTGTGTCCAAACCAAACCTTAACCATAGTGTTGTCACATCATAGAGTTCTTTTTTTAACAGTGAGTTTTTGAGGGCACAGACAAATAAGTCTTCCTGCTGAGAGGGCCGTCAGATCAGAAAACACTTCAAATGCAGTTAGAATAAAATAGCCAGCTAACCCTAGAGAGAAAGAAGGCTGTGCCTTACGGGTGCTCCTTTATTATTTGCTTTAAAGTAGTCAGGGCACACAGGACTTCACAAAATCCTTAACATACCAAACCCTAACCCTGACCTGGGCACTTAATCCCAAACCCTAACCCTAACAGGCCATCCACTGATTGCCTTCCCTAACCTTAAAATGTACCTTTACCCAATCCTAATCCTAATCTGATGATAAAAAACATTAGATTTGGCATAGGTATTACCATTATTCTAGTCTTAATGCTGAAACCAATTATTATGCAGACTAGCCACTAGAGAAAGTGAGAAGCATACAGTCACACAAAGGCATTGGAAAGAAACACATCATTGTAGATGACATGCATGTGAGGTGACACATAAGGAAATTTATTTCATTATGAATTTATGTCATTCTTACCTGAGAGCTTCAACATTCCCACTCTTATGCACACAGGACACTTCCCTGGTCTGGTAGCCGACCTGCAGGTCCCAGGACTTTCCTCCCGGGCGGTTCTGACGGTTTCTGGTCCTCTTCTTCTTGATGAGTTCTCTGGTCTCAGGATCCTTCACTTTACCCCTCTCCCTTAATCTCTCCCGGACTTTCTCTCTCATTTTGTCTTTTTTCTCTTTGTTTTTAGCCTTTTTCTGTCGTCTGGGCCTGTCTGCCTGCCGGGATGGCCTGTCTGGTTTCCTGTTTGTCTTGCCCAATTTTTTGTTGGGTCTGGATGGTTTGTGTCCCTCTCTGGACAGTTTATCACCCTCTTTGGACCTTTTGTCTCCTTCTTTGTGCTGTTTGTCGCCCTCTCTGCTCTGTTTGTCACCCTCACTGGACAGTTTGATACCCTCTCTGGATTGTTTGTCACCCCCTTTGGATGTTTTTTCGCTCTGTCTGGACTGTTTGTCACCCTCTCTGGACTGTTTGTCACCCTCTTTGGAAAGTGTTTCACTTTCCTTGGATGGGTTGTCACTCTCTGTGGGTGGTTTATCAGCTTGTCTGGCTTGCCTTGGCATCGGGACAGAGCAGGGCCCCCAGGGTCCCACCCTAAGGCTGTAGAGGCTCTCCTCTCCCTCACAGGGCCCTGGCTGGCATGTCTGAAACTCGGTCAAGTTTGGACAGGCAGCCCCGCCAAACAGTGGCGGAGCCAGAACGAAGCGGATGCGGTTCTGTAAACCCATCCCACAGGTTTTAGAACAGTGAGTCCACAAGCTGAACTCTGATACCACACAGTCCCGTGGACAGGGAATGAGACAGGCCTGCTCTAGGCGTGGTTTGGGCTCAAAGTATTCGCAGATTGCATCCTCTGCGGGCTCGGCGTTTGCTTTCTGGACACAGCCCACCTCACGGGTCTGGATGCCCTCCTCTCCCCGGGTACACACAGTGGGGCGCTGCACCCCAGCACTTCGCATCGACACCGGGACACACTGGTTCCACGCACCCAGCTGCCAGTCATACAGATCTTTGTGCCAGTCGCACACTCTGAAGCAGCTCTGCTGGTTGTCCGGCCGTTCTGTCTGGTCACAGTTGGTGTGCAGGGTGGTCCAGCCTTCAGAGTGAGCACACCATACCGCCCTGCTCTGGCTGCCGCCCGGTCCACACTCACTGCCCATACAGCGACCCCATGGACCTGTGAAGAGTAAGACAACAGAGAGGTCAAGGAAAGGCCAATGTGTATTACAGCCATGCTTGTAAAAGAGAAGTCAAACAATCAGACAGCAAACCCCCAGATTAGCCAAACATTCACAAGAGAACAAAAAGGCAAACAGTAAAGATATTATGCAAACTGTCCGTTGTGAACCTCCATCTCAGTTTCAGACTGACTTCATGGTTTGACTTCGACCCACTGAAAATACATACATGCAGAGTCATACGTGCACAATTTATCTGTACTGTAAGGGAGTATACCAACACGATCAGGGCTATATTCCAAATAGCATGGTTTAGATAATCTGATATGGATAAACTTTTGGCTTGTCTGATCAAAGCATCAATAAAACAGCACAGTAAAACCTAAGTTGTAATCAACCAGAACTATTTTTAACAGGCCAAAAAACCCAATCCAAGCAGGATTTTGAATTCCACGGAAAAAGGATATTATTTATAGTTCTAAAGTGCTTCTAAAGACAACACTACTGCTTTTCACATCCTGTAAGTGCTTCTCAGTGCAATACTGTGATTGCACTTCCACTGGATTTATGAGAATGCAATTATAGTACTAAGTAAACATCACTTTCAGGACAAAACCCCTGTTAGGAGTGCAGCAGATGCAGAGCCAGAGCAGAAGAAGACAATCAATACAACATAAAATATAACTGACATGAGGAATGGTGCAGCATTGCATATCATTAGCCTTGTCTGGTGTTAACAGTGCTGGGAACCTTTGTAGGTCCAGAATCGGCAAAGCATCACTCATACAGTAATAAGGTACGATAAGGTTACAAGATGGCAAAGTTCGCTATACTAAGACCACTAAATAATAAATAAGTAACATTATCCCACACTTACAAATGAAATAAAAATAAATGAAACCTTTAGCACTATTCACTTTGTATAGCATAAAGCCTATCAAACATTTTAAGAGGAAATCCATGGGAAGAGATGTCACATCCCTCCCCACACTGCCATTTTGTTTTTTATGATCTCTAGGAAATATTGTAAAAGAACAGTTCACTGATGAGAACTTAGCTCAAATAATAATGATAATAATAATATTAATAAAACTTCGTAGCAATGCGGCTGTGGTTGTGAATGTTTATCTGATGAGCAGGTGGCACCTTGTACGGCAGCCTCGGCCACAGTGTATGAATGTGTGTGAATGGTGAATGGTTCCTGTACTATGTTAAAGTGCTTGGAGTAGTCGTTAAGACTAGAAAAGCGCTATATAAATACAGTCCATTTACATAAAAATCCAAGAAGTTGAGAAATGAGAAGCAAATAAATTCAAAATGATTCCCTAAGTTAGACACAACTACTGTAGGTATTTCCCTCCTTTGACCTCTTAGTTAAAATATGTTGAGAATGTTGCTGCCCTGGTTTAGCCACAGAGCCTCGTTTTGGTACTAATTGTATCCAAGGGAAAACCTGGCTGAACAAAAGCATCTCAATGCTGCCTTCCATGTCGGAGGTCGGAACTGGGAATTACGTCACCCCAAGTTGATCACGTTCCAGTTACAAATTGGAAAAATGGGGGTGGGAATACTAGTTGATAACAACCCATTATGCACTATAACACCGTAGCAACATATCCAGAGATAGAAGATGGACAGTACTGTGTGTAGGCTGATTTAATGAAACACAAATATGACAGAAGTGCTAATAAACGGTATATAACTACAGCTTTCACGGCCGTTTATGCTTCGAGCAGCCATGTTGGATTGTGAGGTCGAGATTGGTGAGGTTCTCCCGACTTTCTGAGTGGGAAATCGACATCAGGTGGGAGTTCCAGTTGGCATTTCTTACTAGGAGCTTGGAAATTCCGACTTCTCAGTTCAACTAACAGCATAATGAAAGAGCACAAGTGGGTCATTTCTTTCCGTCAGCAGCAACCAGGCCCTGCAGAGAAAACATCATGAGCCGTGGTGAACTGACTCCAGGGTTTACCAGAAAGCAGTATAGAAGATCCAAGAAGTGGAAGCTGATGTCAAAACTACAGTTGATGCCAGTATTGAACATCTTTGGATTTTTTGACTTTTTGACACAAAAAAAGAAAATTCAATATCTGAATATCTTAACTGGGCTTTTATTCACTTATATATAATAAATATATATATATATATATATATATATATATATATATATATATATAGAGAGAGAGAGAGAGAGAGAGAGAGAGAGAGAGAGAGACAAAGGGTGTGATTTACGAAACTGTGCATGAAACTCCCAGTGAGGGTAGCCATTAAAAAAAGTCTGAGCTATAACTGTCTATCACTAGACAATACAGTAATGTATTGTACTCAGAGTATAAAGTCAGAGGCTGTATTAAACAGTGCTTTATGGTGTCACTCAATAAAGCGGCAATACAGCAATGAAAATGTCAACGGAAGAACCAGCAGGCTGAATTAGCTTACAGCTGCAGGCAGAGGGTCTGGATCAATACAAATCAATAGAGGTAGCAAGAAACTGCCCCAGACACATGAGACAGCTGCAGTCACAGATCTGGCATCTCTCACCGGCTGCCATTATCCTCTTCTATCCTGCTGGAAATGAGGAAATACACCACAGGAAGAATAGGATTTCTAAGGCACACTGCTGATTTGATGTAACATTTAATGTTGCATACTGGATACTGTCATTGATGAGATGAAGAGGTCTGTGATGAAAAACAACAGTATTGATTTTGTAATTAACAATATAGGCAAAGGGCTAAACACTGCAAGGCTAAGTAGACATCTGGGCTCGGGTATTCATCCATATCCAGCACTCTAAAGAGGCCAGCATGTTTATAGCCATAACGTATTACCTCCCTAGCAGGCGGTATTGTCTCAGCTCAACGCAGGTGTTCACCATAATTTATGAACATGTCACTGAATGACACGGGTATCTCTGGGCCAATGGTGAGCGTAGAAACTAAATGAGGATGGTTGTACTCACGCTGGCCTACATCGCCTATCACCCACTGAGAAGAGCCAGGAGGCATGGAGGGCACTGCGCCAACAAGACTGAAACTCCAGGGGGGATGTCACACATCTAATCACAACCTGCCTCCATACTACAAACATCTATCACTAATGCCACTATTATACTGACCAGATGTATTCAATTATTAAAATCACGAGGAGCTAGGTTTCTATTCACTGCAAATAAAGTAAATGTAAATGGACTGCATTTATATAGTGCTATTCTAGTCTTAACGACTACTCAAAGCGCTTTTACATAGTGCAGGAACCATTCACCATTCACACACATTCATACACTGGTGGCCGAGGCTGCCTTACTAGGTGCTCCCCAACTCATCAGATAAACATTCACACACCGATGGCGCAGCATCAGGAACAATTCGTGGTTCAGTGTCTTGCCCAAGGACACTTGGACATGGGACTGCAGGGATCAAATAAGCAACCTTTCGATTGGTCAACCCGTTCTCATTCCCACCTCGTAAAATACTGATGCTTGGTCAGTGGCTCTCAGCGTCAGATACCAATTGCAAAAACCACCCTTTAGCGTCTGTATGGGACACTCCAGGCATAGCAGCAGCTCGACCGGGCTTCTTGTCCCGCGTGTCACTGAAACGTACATTTTGTAACCCCACCCACGATCTTTCCTAAACCTAACTGTCCCGTTCTTTTACCCTATGTCAGTTAAACGTACGTCCCGACCCAGATGTTAAAAAGTGACGCCAAGAGTCTCAACCAAGCAGGTCTAAATATATAAAGGGCTAAATGCTAAAAGAGAATTTTGCGTCAGTAACAAATGCCAAAGGCACCCACGTAATGGGGGAACATTGTCTGATTTGTACTGTTATGTTTTGTCTTTGTTTTTACAATTGTTGTGATTGTGGACTGCTTGGCTTTCTGTAGCTGCAAAAATAATTCCCCCTAGTGGGACAGCTAGAAACTAAACTGATCTGGGTTTTATTTTTATATTTAAAAAAAAAAAGAATTTTAATATAAGGTTTCTATGACCACAAAACTTATACTATGTTGGGCAAGTTACTTGAAGAATGTAATCAATCATTACATATTACTTAGTAATGATTTACTTTACAAATTACTCAGTAGCCAAAGTAATTTAACAAACTAAATAAAAACGAAAACCTACAAGAAAAACTTCAACTTAACTAAAACTATATTGCCAGGTTAAAAAACCGAATAAGTCAGTTTTAGTTTTTTAGATATTATATTTCACTACTGAAAAATTTCTGACAACATTGTGACATTGAACCACAGACATTTAACAAACTTTACATTCCAGAAGATGGTGCTGTGCCACAATTAGTTCACATTGGACATTAAAGTAGTGCATAGATTAAACATTAGAGATTGGGCCATGTATTTTGAATGTATATGTAGATACTTCTGAAACATTATACCTGGCCCTAACAAAAACAAACTTAAGCTACTGTGTAAACTCACTCCGAAAACTAACTAAAACTAAACTGAAATGAAATTGAAAAGTCAAAACTAATATACTCTAAACACTAATTAAAAATTCAAAACTATTATAACCTTGCTTTAAAGGTCCAGTGTATAACGTGTAGTTGTTCATTATCAAAATCTGTGTTGCCTGTTCACAAACATGTCCTTTTTTATAAATATTTACCTCCACCATCAATTCCAAGTATTCCTATTGGCTTGACATTTTACGTTTACATGAACTGGGGTAGATGCTCCGTATTCATGCTCCATCTTGAAATACGGTAGCCGATAAGGGACATACAGGACATACTTCTCCGCCTTTCGCGTTTTCGCCGTCACATGATAACCTCACAGGACCTGTGGGTGCTGCTAATGCTGCTAACGGGTATCGTAGCTTCCCGGCCCCGGCAAGTTTGAAGAAGGAAACATGGAGGAGCACACATATTCAAAATCCAAATTTCAGGAACAGGAGTCTTCCTATCGGCCAGAAAAATAAAACGGATATTGAAAAGAGCAAGAGACCGGCGTCATCAGAAAAAAGCGTGAAGGCTACCATAGCTGTAATACGTACTTTGAACTGCGTGGTGCGAGAGAGATGATTGTGATTTATGATCTCAACGCTAGATGGGAGAAATTCCTACACATTGGACCTTTAAGAACTTCAAAGCATCCACACACGCTTTTCTTCGTCTTAGTCAGGCAGCTCTGTCCAGCCTGCAACTCATGCAAAACACTGCAGCCAAGCGGTCAGCAAAATCCAACCATAGATGTCACAACACAGCAATCCTTGCATCCCTTCATTGGCTCCCAAGTAAAGTATAGAATAGACTTCAAGTTACTGCTCATCCTGTACAAGGCCCTACACAGATTTGCTTCTTCATACATCTCAATTGTAGAGTGTGGTCTAGACCTACTCTATCTGTAAAGTGTCTTGAGATAACACTTGCTATGATTTGATATTATAAATCAAATTGATTTGAATTGAATCTCTGAACTCCACATCCTTCTACCACCTCTAGGTGCACTAAAATCATCCGACCAAGGTCTCTTATTCATATCCCGCTCCCTCTGCAAATCCAAGGGTGACTGCGCGTTTGCCGTTGCCGTCTCTCTCTGTTAGATCAGCTGAGTCTGCTGAAACTGCTTCAAAAAAGGGCTCAGAACCCTCTACTTGCCTTCCCTGTATAGGGGCTTTAATTTATTTGTTACATTACATTTCATTCAATGCTTTCACCAAAGCGACTTCCATAAGATAAACATTCACCCACATTCACAGCATCGGGAGCAATTTGGGGCTCAGTGTCTTGCCCACAGACACTTCGACATGGGACTGCAGGGCCAGGGATCGAACCAACGACCTTTCGCTAAGAGGAAACTCAATAAAATAGCTTACATGCAGCTCACGCCATTTTTTGCCGACACTAGATGTCAAACAAAAGCCAGTGTAGTAGTAATAAATTGCTGTGAGCCTACACATGCCCTACTGGATCTAACCTGACTAAACACTATCATACTCTTATCATATCGCATCATAACAATGTTTCTGTCTGTCTGTCTTTACGTTTATCTTACATATATATACTGTAGATGTATCCCTTTTTTCTTTTTGTCACGTTATTTTACCAATAAAAGAAAAGTTGCTGTGAGCTGCAAATTCACCACTTCTAAACTGCAGGCAGATGATTCTGCTTTTGGCAGAGACCACTCGTGCAGTATAAAATACACACTGGCCTCTGTCACACTCCCAGCAGTCCTCTTTTCTCTTGCTGGTTCCTCAGATTAAACAACCAAATTAGACCCTTCGCTAAACCCCATCCCTCAGGTACTGTTGCTACGTCTGTCAAGCTTTCCATTCTAGCAATGCAGTTTACAGTGATAACAGTGACTTAAAGCAACACTAGAGAACTTTTTGTACCTTAAAATAATGTTTCCAAAAACGTTTCAGTGGTTCATCAACTTGTAACAGGGTGAACGCCACCGCTGCATTCGCTTTGCGGCCCTCTACCGGCTATAACCGCACTATGCAAGTTTGCCAGACCGGGTAGCAGATCTGTAGTTTGAATGAGACATAATGGGACAATAACGCTTCCAACCTGTAGGGTGACTGAAGCGGAAAAGTTCTCTAGTAAAGTTAGTCTAGTAAATTCTAGAATTTTTAAACAAAGGGTTCTTGATTTTAGGGGTGTGGACAAATGCTTTTATCTAGTCGCCGACCATCAACTTTGCTGGCTGAAATGGCAGCTGTTGCTAGCAGATTTCATCAGCACTTGGCTGGGGCCTCAAAAAGGATCTGTACTGTTAAGTGTCATACACAATTCAAATACTGATCCTGTGACTTTCACACTATTTCATTTTCTTCTTTCTAGGTTTTAATTTGATTTGAGTTACTGGCTCGGCAGATGGATACAAATCGAATAGGGAGAAAACGGTTGATCTTTGAAGGAAGTAAATGATGTCTTTACTGCTGCAACACACTTTAATGTCCACTGTTCAGAGATAAGTCCGCTTAATAGCTGTTGGGCCACAAGGGAGAAGAAAAATGCTTTTTTTCTTGATGTTTCTCAACAGGTTTATCTCCTCCGTTGCTTGCCGGCACAAGAAAATTAGGATCTGTGTGAAACGATTTCATTCCCCAATAATGGGGTTGCTCTTTTTGGATGCACACTTCCCTGCAACTCCCTAGACCTCCCACCTGGTCTCCCTTCCGCTTTTCCCATGATGCCAAACAGAAGATTGGCATTGGCATTTACAGGGATAATGGAAAGCAGTGTGAGATGTGCATCCCACCAGTAGCTTTTGGATGGAAAGGCAAGATAAATGAGAGCAGCAGCAGGCAGTCAATCTGTATTCATATGTTGAACACATGTCTATAATAAAGAGACTGTGAAAAGGTCAGGGATTTACCATTAACTACTGAATGCTTTCAATAAAGAGTCAATATTCCCATAACACAGTGAAATAAAGAATTATTTTTCCAGCTGTACATCCATAACAACAGGCCTACTGCAAAGAGCAGACAGCAAATGACTGAATGCTTTCTTTTATGTTTTATGTTTTCTGGTACCACAGTGTATTGAAAATTGGTTTAATTTACAGTGCTCCTACAAGAGAGTAACCCACTGACCCAGTGCCCTGCTACACCCTGCTACACCATGAACTACTACAACTACTATTTTTAGTCATAGTTCCATTATCTTTATTGTGACTATAATTGTCACTTTTCATCACCCCCAACCGGCACCGTCAGACACCTCCTACCCAGAGCCTGGGTCTGTCCCAGGTTTCTCCCTAAAAGGGAGTTTTTCCTCGCCACTGTCGCACTAAATGCTTGCTCTTGGGGGAATTACTGGAATTGTTGGGTCTTTGTAAATTATAGAGTGTGGTCTAGACCTACTCTATCTGTAAAGTGTCTCAAAATAACTCTTGTTATGATTTGATACTATTAATAAAATTGAACTGAATTGAATGTCAAGCACACTGCACAAGCCTGATTTCCTAAAAAGTAAAACATTTAACATCTTAATGTTTTCCCTAGATTTTAGGAATAAAATGTAATTATCAAAATAAAAAATAAGAATTACTTCATCCATGAAATTAGTAGCTTCACAAAACAAAACCAACTCAAAGTGCACTTACCAGCTTTTTCCTGAACACCACAGTCTTCTGTGGGTAGAGTTTGCTCAGTTTTCAAAGGGATGCATTAAATCTCTGTTTATTTTATTTTTTTTATGAAATCATATCGGTTACTGAGCTTGCATGCCAACACATCTGTCTTCTTATAAACAGAACAAACTCCATTGATGAAAGCCATTTCTTTTAAGGAAAAGCTTCAGAAAAAGCTGTTAAAGCAACACTGTGTAACTACACTGACTTGTAATATGGAGAATGGTGCCCTGTCATATGCCTCCATCGCCTGTTTTGCCAGGGTTAGCCACGTATGAGTTGCTCAGTGGCGCATGAAGCCATCATGGAGCAAAAACTGACCTGGATGATCGGCACTGCTTCCGCACCGTGCAGCCCGTAGAGCAGGCGCACTAGAGACCTCCGTCAGCCCAGCCGGCTCCTTTCCGGTTTAGCGCTCCACTAACTTGAATGGGGATAAAAGGATGATTTAATCGTGCAGCTCTTCTAGACTTCACAAATGTTATCAGACTGAATGTTTCAAATTCTGATAGTAAAACGAGTCATAACCCTAACCCTTTGTGACGTCAAATAAATGAATCCACTGATTTACAGACGTGTCTTTCGTGATGTAAGTCTCTGGGGAAAAAGTCTTTTTGGGCCAGAGGGCATCATGTGATGGGCTGAGAGTTGCAATTCTACTGTTTGGACGCTATGTTCAATTTACTTCAAAGCCTGCCACACTTCCTGGGGGCCTGATAAAAACATGATACCCAAACACTAAAGGGGAATGCAGTTAAAGTAGTGTCAGTGTTTTCCAACTGTGACAGTGACCAAGGTATATTTTTCACGTTGGCAAACATATGTTGTCTGCTTTGCTGCATAGCCTACTATTGTACCATGCTAAAATGTGGCATTATACCATCTCACGGCCCCATGTACTGCAGCGGATTCCTCATACAGACTTTACCAACTTAATAAACCTAATGCCCCTTAATTGTCTCTGCCAGCCTTTGGTGCTTCTCTGTGTGCATTACACAGTTCTTCCTTACAGCTTTCACAACATCATAATTGCCAAGTCGTATAGCTCAAGGGAAAGCAATATGATACTGATATCACTGCAGACCTAGCTAACTCACTTATCATCTCTCTCCGGCCTCTCTGTTATTCTTCACCAGTCTTTCTGCCACTCTCCTGCTTTCAGTATGACTTTGTGTGACAAAATGAGGCTGCACCTTTCTTGCACGTCTCATTTTGTTGATTTCGTCATCATTTTTGTTTTTTGTCTTCATTCCGTTATGCACATGTCTGAAACACTGCTGATCAGATGTGATGCATCTCAGTGTTTGTCATGGTTACTTGGACTAGCCATAGGAGGTGCTAAATTATTTCTTTGTCCATTGATTGATCAGTACCAATTAGCACAAAACCTGGTTCTCTGATGCTGTACACTACATTAGCATAGCATAGTATAGTATGGAACGCAAACGGGAAACTATAACTTTAAGGTTATATCCAACAAAACTACTCAAAATCACATTTAATTTTTTTTTTTTTTATCATAAATAGGTAGGTAGGAATCAAACACATGCTGCCAAGCTAGTCAAAACATAATTTAAGCTGTATGTTTTTTTTATGCTCGCAAACAATTAACTTTGCTAAGATCAATGGCTAAAAGTAGCATACAGTAGTGTGGGTATAACATACTGATCTGATTTAGGCAGCAGTTCAAAAAAAGGCAGCAGTTCAAAAATCAACCTTGTTTAAAAAGTGTGTATGCATAGGCGTAATTTAACATGGCCAAAACTGGCCAGTGCAACCCACCCCAACAACCTGTAATAATTTCCTTTACATATATAGGCATTTGCACCATAACTTGATGCAGAAAAGGCACAAATTAAATAAAAATTCACCAGAATGCAGAAAATGAAGTGTTTGATGTTCAACGTCTAAATTTTGCCCAAAAGTTGAGAACTCAACCCTTCCAATGATGACCCCAGAGTTACGCCCTTGTATGTATGACAGAAATAGAAAAAAAGGCTTGCAAAATGGGCTTTCCATCACTCTCTACCAGATCATGATGGTAATGCAGAATGTTGCTGTTCATCAACCAGGAGAAAACACTAGACATTTAATCCTTTTTTACTGTTTCGGTGTATCACAGAGGACCAAAAACCTAAAAAGAAATACCAGAAAGCACGAGGGAAAACCGAGACATGTTTTCAAATGTATCCACATTGTTGTAGACATTGCCCTACTTGTGAGGAACAGCGTTTCATATCATCATATTTCACTGCAGCTCACTATCTGTCTGCTCCGATCTTAACTACCTTCCCTGTCTGTTTCAGGGTGAACTGCTTTTCGGTTAGCTGTATTTGGGCTCTGGCTGAATGCCTATGGTCTTTGATCTTCAGATGCCATGATCAAAAGAAGAGTTTGTGCGTAAATCACAGGACAGTGTTTTTTTTTTTTTTCCGGGTTCACCAAAGACCCCCTGCCAGCTTGATAGAAGTTATGGCATGAAAATAGATCTGTTTCTACAGGATTACCCGGTATCAGCCTTCCAAACACAACAGCGCAATATGACTAGATTGTGTCAATTTGGGCCCAGACCTCACATGGTGAGGGCTTTATGAAGCATTACAGTATATCCACGAAAGCAGCAATCCAAAGACAATATTTGGTGTTCAGACAGTCTTTGGTTTGTAACTTAAGAGCATGGTGAGAATAATGACATCGCTACAATTTGACCGGTATATTGGATAAAGGTATGTATAAGCACCAGCGGCTCAAACAAACCAGCGTTCATGCATCTTTCATAAGGCTTGTCAGAATAGCAAGCCATCCCTTTTAGGAAGGGACATTACACGGCTCATTTGGGGCGTCTTGCTGCTACATGGAAAACAGTTTCACTACAGAGCAGACTGCTGCTTGTTAAATGCAGTGTTTGGCTCTGGATATTGTAACAGACCTGAAGCAAAACATAACCAGATGGTACTGACTTGCATTCTGTTTTTTTTCCCCAGGTCAGAATTTTCAAGAAGGACCTTTGTATGACTTGCAGCTGTCTCTTTTCATATTTTTGAAATTCTTGGACGATGTTGGACTGCAGCTGCTGATAGCAGGTATGTTGTTCATTCATGAATTAAAAAATTCAAGTTTACTTGACTACATGGAAAAACATCCATCATGTTACAGTTGCTGGTATCATGTTTTTATTGGTCTGGATCAACTGCAGTTCATTTATCGGATGACGGATGTCCCTTTCCTTGCAATACTCCGTTTGTTTCAGGAAACAACAACAAACTTTGAGTTAGCAAGCAACACACTGAAAATGGCAAATTTTGAAGAAAAATTGGATCATGCAACATCGTTACGGCATTTACTATCCAACTCGGATGTTTTGGGACCAACTGTGGCAGGACTGTTGTGGACAAAGTAACGTTGGCTAATCCTAACCCACAGGGTGATACCCTGGTAACCATGTATCCAGCTAATTTAAATAGCTCCCATTCCTGTATTGTGTGAACAGTTAACTTCATTTAATATTGAATGTGGCGTTTTCTTTTCCACCAAAACAAGTTCCTTCCTGAGACTATTTTGCAGAGCCACCGTCTCTGATGTTTTCCCTTTCTTTTTTTCTCCATGCCATATGGAAATATTTAAAAAGCATCTCTGGAAAGAGCCTCCAGGACCATGACAGGACAGAGTCACAACCAATACACATTAGTATCATACAGATGTCTCATTGCAGTAGTAAAATAAGTAGCCTAATATCGTAATCTGTCTGAGAGTTCTGAATGTGGCAAATCACCAGATTAAAAAAGAAATGAACATGAATAACAATGTTTCACAATGTGTAAGCATAACTAGTCTGTAATGTTCTTCAAATGGAGATTAATAGTGACATAGAGAGCAGTTATAGCCCTGTCAGTCTCTATATAGTAATGCCACAGACTATAGGCAAGAACAACTACTACCAACCTTCCAGGTTTCAGTTAATTGTACCGTGCCATGGTTGAGCCAGACATTTGTTTAAAATGACTTGTTCTCTCTGCTGATATAAAACCTGGCTAAACATAGAAGACAAGCAAAGGGCAGGGGCAGCTCACTGTGACTCATCGCTATGTTACCTATAACACATATACAGACACATAGAAGTCTGTTTCCTGTTACTGCACTACTCAAACAGAGAACAGATGCTAGTTATCTGACTAAATATGCCAGAGGGACTGGGAAGAGATAAGAGCGCTTATTTTTTTTTTTTTAAAGGATTAATTACACACTGCCACTCACTCACAGCCACACAAGAAAACACACATATAGTGAGCCACTGTTACGATTACTAATTGATATTCATGCAGCATGTCATCAAATATACTATCATCACAGCAATGTTGAAGACTTATACAGAGATGGTGTGGTCAGTCTATGCCATGCTAACCATAGGTGTAGATTTCAGGGGGAATGTAGGGAATATGTCCCCCCCAAATATTTAGAAGAGGTACATCTGTCCCCCTCAAAAACTATGAAAGACAACCCACTCCCCAAAAGAGGTAAAAATAACCATTCAGGGAGACTTGGTAACATGACTGGCCACTGCAGCGTGGCTTCGGGAAATGAAGTGTTTGACGCTCAAGAAGTTTTGGGGAGGGAACCCCAGACAGCAGCTGAAAGGACGTCTCATCTCTCTAAAACACATTTGCTCGTTGCCTCTCTCCTCCGATGATTTCCTCACGTCTCTCCCCTCTCGCCTCCTCAGTGGGAGGGACTAAGACGCGAGGAAGGGAGGCAAGTGGAGGAGGATGCAATTTAAGGGCTTTGGGACATACCCCATGTCTCAGGTTACAAGAAGCAAACCCTACAGTACTCTGGAGGGACCACTACATTGTGCAAGGAGAAGGTATATAATCCACACTTCTCCCTATTACTCCACTGATAACATGCCAACACTGTTTCCTGCAAGAGCTCCCTCCACCACCCAAACCTCCTTTTTAATTATCATGCTTTTGGTATTGTTTAACATTTCAAATTCATAAATGTGTTTATTAAGGGTAGAGTAGTAGCAGAATCCTCATTGCTGCTGATTGTTTCAGAGCGCCATCAAAGAGAAGAGACTTACAGTAACTGTAACTATAACCATTAGCTATAAATGGTCAATTCCTTGTTTACAGGTAACAGAGGGTCAATATAGTAACATGCTGCTGATCATGCCTCCACAAGATGAAATGTCAAGTGGTTCAGGTTAGATAAAGCGAGACAGCAGCAAACATACCCAGTGATAAGCACGTGTAATAACATCCCATTGCAGGCTCCAACTATCACTCCAACCCACCATCAGCACACCAACCTGCCTGCTGTGACAGCTTGAGCTCCACTGAAAACAATCACTCCCTGTTTGTTGCCCCTAATGATAGCAACTGCCAACCCACCCAACCCATTCTCCTTCCCCCACACTAAAAACTGCCAGCCCCCAGATGTAAAGAATGTCTCCTTTGTTCTTGACTTTGGTGACCGAAAGATATGCAGTGGTTAAAAAAGCACCCATTAGGTCTGAAAATTCCTCTTCTGAAATTAAATTAACCTAAATGTTTCTCCTGCCACTTTAACCGCCTGTTGCAGAAATAAATGAAATGGAGCAACACCAAGGAACTGTGAAATATGAATAAGCCTGCATGCTGTAGGAATAAAAAAAATCAATAAAAGCCACCGATAAGATTGTCTTCAAGGTGAATGCAGATGTTTTTTTTTAGATGTATTTGGACAAAAAATTGAAGAATACAGTAGCGTTTGGTGTTGCCGTGTTGATAGATGATCTCCTAGCAGCGATGACATACAAAGAACCATCATGCTTTGAGTGGCCGCCAACCTTATCAAAACACCTGAGGGCCAGGCTGCGCTGAGGTTGATCTGAAAAGGCTTTTCAGTGAGAAATAGCAGCCCCAAGGGAGGAAGAGGACGAGGAGAAGACATATAGCGACTGGGTGGAGAGGGAGAGGACGAATGGCATCAGAGAGGAGATAGCGAGGTGACTCTTTCGCAAAATCTGCCCTTTAGATGAAAAGGCATTTTATCAGCCACGACCAAGGAATGGAGAGGCTAACATGATTGGATTTGGCTGGGGAACATGGGGAAATACACTCCCTGAGGATGAGGGAGAAAGGATTGGGATTGGCGAAAGAAATACGACTGACAGAAGAAGAGAGTTTGAGCCAGGGGGTTTTTATGTGGGAGACACTTGGAGGTTGAGGCTGTAGTCACCAGCTTTGCAGTCAGGACTGGCACTAATCCACTTGTCCTGATCTGATTTTAAGACTCTGCTTGGCAACATGGGAAATGCCAACAGCGACTTCAGTCCATGCCCTGCTCTACCTTGTTGGTTCCCGCCCTTCATTCTAACATAATCATACAAACTGCATGCAGAAAGCCCTTCCCACAATGCAGTGCCACAGTGTAGCTCGACTTAAAATGGAGGTCAAATATAATCAAACCCTCAACGGTTGTGAGGAAATTTTGGCGTATAGGGGCACAGTCTGAATTGAAAGCCATGTGGCACCCATAAACCCTATCACCAGACAACAATGTTAACTGTACTTCAGTAAAAAATCGGAGTACTTCCTCTACCCTTGAAAGATAACATACGTTTATTGGACTATTAAATGTTTTGTTTTTTTCCTCACACTTTATTAGATCTCTAGGAAGTGCAAAGGAATGAGGAAATTATCCTGTCAAAGCCCTCCATACATCTTATTTTAGTATGCATAAACTATTTATGAACAATTTCCTTAAAGCTACAGATGTTCAAACCGTTCAAACTGCGTACTCAACACAACTCTTTTCATGCTGCTAAGGCTTCACATGGCAAATAGCTGCATTTGTCTGTTATGTATGCCATCAGCATGCTTGGCTAATTAGCGTAGCTGAACCTCTTGTTAAGAGCAACGACAACAACAGCAAAATTTAAATAAATAAATATTCAAGACTAAAGCCTGAAGGGAGGAAAAGACTAAATAAGTGTGCATGAATGTGGGAGGATTTGTTCTTATAATATTTTCAATTTTTTAGCCATCCTCATATGATGATCTCCATAAGTCAATATCGGGGGCCAGGTTATGAAAACATTAATATCAGAGTTCAGTAATTGGAGGTTTGATGCCACTCTCTTGTGAACTTATTAAAAGCTTAATAAAAGGTTTATATTGATCACATAAATTGGCATATTATGAAATCAGTAGATTATTAAATCTAGTTTTCACCAAACAGGTTAAATGAAGAAGAGTTCATTTAAAGCTGTGAGAGGATGCAGGGTAATACTGACGTGTGCAATGTAAAAAAAAAAGACCTTCTGCAGATTGGAGGGGAACAAAGGGTGGCAGGAATGATGGCGGGGGGGGGCTTAAATGTCACAGGGAGTGAGGTGAGATGAGACAAAGGAAAAGGAGGGTGGATTTTGGCGGGTGGATGGGGGTGTCTCCTCTTTAAGAGACACAGCCATCACAGGAAGAAGATCGCAGCAATAGCAATAGACAATTTAAAGATAAAAAAAAAAAAAGCTACAATCATAATTTCTTCATGGGAATTACAATACATAACAGGTGTCATATTTTACCCCAAATCACCCTTTTTCAACTTCGTCAATGCTTAGAACACATTTAAAGGAAAAGTCCAACATTCAGGAAAAATGCGTTCATTCGCTTTCTTTACAAGAGTGAGATTGATTGATACCATGTCTCATGAATTCTCATATCTGCATGTAACTGTAAATACAGAGCTGGAGTCAGGATGGGGTTAGCCTAGCTTAGCCTAAAGGCTAGGAGCAGAGGGAAGCTAGCGTGGCTATGTCCAAAGTAAAAAAAAGAACAGTTTGTTCAGGTTAAACAAACATGATAGAATGTATTAATTGGTGATCTTTAGAGGGGTTGATAGATGTATCTTCATAGATGTATCTTGATAGACATGTGATGAGACAAATGTGTAGATTGATATTTACATAAATACAATGACATTTACAAAATTTTTCAGCACAAACACAACTCAGTGATTACAACCGCTACAATCAGTCCCTGCAACTTGACACGTGCTCTCTCGCATCACAAAGTGGTTAATCTGCACGCCTTGACTTTTGAATATTGTGCAAAACTAATTTGTAGCTGTGGACATTAGAGCGGGGGGGAGAGCAGGGTTGCTATTGCCACATGAGGGACACTTGGGCTCGGACAAACTTGCCGTATTTAGTGTAGCGCATTGTACTAAATTTAATCATCGGCACACATCTTTGCAGAAAGGTCACGACTTTTTTGAATGAAGAGCTTGCGTACGGTTGCACGTTGATTTGGTAACAAGTGTGGAAACAATGAGACAGATAGAACTAAACCTGTCCTCTGTGTTTTGAATACTAATGATCAGTAACTGTACGACAAGGTCACAGAAATGAGCATGCTGTGCCTTAGTTTCTCTGAATCAACACTGAACCCCTTCTAAAAAGCTCTGAATATTCATCAGAGCAGGCTTGTCTGCCTGCGAGGTGGAGGTGAGTGCTGCTCGGCTCGGTGAGCACAGCGGGCTGGAGACTATGATACGAGGGGATTCCCTGCATGGTTGGAGACACCAACATCACCCACACAGCACCCACAGGCTCTGATACGTCACACAAAACAGCCATTTCTTCAGTGTGGAGTGTCTGAAATCTTGTCTGCTTTGACATAATTTAAAATTCAATGACTTACCAGGCCTTAAAGGGGTGATATAATGATTATATAGGGTATTTCACACTGTTCCTTAAGGTCTCCTAATAGGGTATGTAACATTGGTTGTGCTGAAAATGGCCCACTTGCTATTTTATGGGCCCTTAACTACCCTGTGAATTTGGCCCTATTTGTAACAAGAGCTTTTCTTCCAAATATGGTATGCTCATGAATATTTAGATGAGCTGTGCGGTCATTGGTTGGGCGAACCACATACACATACATTGGAGACGAGACAGTGCAATGTTATACATTGTTTGTCTGCTATTTTGTTATTAAATTCACTTCTGAGACTTTTTTAATGCGAGAAATCAACTATATAAAGCTCAAGTATGGGCCGTTTTACGAAGATTGATGGCTAATTGAAAATTTGACTTCATAAGCTCCACACAGTCTAATGAGAAAGCCTGGGCTCCATAACCAGGGCAAAGTCACCGTTTCTGGGTTACTGGACTACAGGGGCTCGGGGCTCCGCGGAGCTGGCCGGCTGCCAGCATAACTATAGTATATTTACAGTTTGAATTTCGTCACGCCACTTATATTACAGCTACCCCAAGGTCTTATAAAGCTAGCTAACACTTGTGTCTGATTTCAGTTTAATGCATTTTTGTGAATGAGGGATTTCGTTAGCTACTTGTGTCCCTTCAATCCTATTGGTAGGGATCGCGGCTAGTTAGCTACACTTTCGGCATAACTAGAGTATATTTACATTTGGAATTTTGTTATGACATGTATATCAGAGCTACCCTAAGGTCTTACAAAGCTTATCTAACACTTTTGTCCAATTTCAATTTAATGTGTTTTTGTGAATTCAGAGATCTAGGAGGAGGCTAGCTAGCTCTCATTGATAGCGCTCCATCCAGCCATGGGCTCTATCAATGAGACTCGCGGACAAGAGGTGTTTATTTCCCTGATCGTTTGTTTAAATAACTCAACACACATATCCATTATAAGATTACTGGAACCTGTGGTAAGAGATTGCGGGCGTAACAATCTTGCTGACCGCGCTCTCACTCACACACACCGGCCATTTAGCAGGAAGAGGGGAGGGAGAACAGGAAGTTGCAGGCCCTGGAGCCAGACGCGTAACTATCGGTAAGCAGGGTAAGCGGTGCTTACGGGCCTGGACCAATCAGGGGCCCGCATCACTGGAAGATATTGATTGACAGCCGGGGCCCCCTATCGCATTTTCATTACTCGCAACAATCACAGCAGTCCCACGTGCAGCCACTGACCAAGCGGGAGTGAGAACAGGTCAAATTCATTTCCTTGTTTCTGTTATGAAGATGAGACGTGTGTGACTCAAACATTTACCAACAAAACGTACAGCGAGAGACATTTCAGACCGTCCTGTCAACCTGTATACATTTTAACATCAATGTCTGCTGTAACGTTTTTTCACCATAAAGTCAATGAAGTGGCTGCCGTTTCGATACTGTCGGCTCTCTGCAGAGGGCGGGGCTGCTGCTCCATTTCCCCCGTGACTGACGCACGCGCGCGCGCGCACATACACACACACAAACACACACACACAGACAACACACACACACACACACACACACAATCACACAAGTTGGATGCAGGAAAAAAGCAGATCAGACGAAGCGACCTAAATTGAGGACAGCTACACTCGTTTTTGTAAGTGCAATGATAAGTTAAAGTCCAATAAGTACTTCATCAAACTGTATTAAATAATAATAAATTAACTAACAATGTAAAGATCAACAAGCCAGTGACAGATATGTTCATATTTGATTAATTCAATAAATTATTATTTTTTGTCTTAAATCCACCAGCCGTTTTCATATTATACAATATTTGCAGCATCCGGAGCCTTCTTGTTAAGGTTCCTAGGAAATCTCAGCCCAGAGTAGTGGCCGCTGAACACACAGTCAGACAAAATTTGCAATTAGCCATTTTTTTCTGTAAAACGGCCCATATTTGACCTCTACATAGTTGATTTCTCGCATAAAAAAGTCTCAGAAGTGAATTTAGTGGTAAAATAGCAGATGAACAATGTATACAATTTCTGAGATCTGTGCGACATATTCAGAAGACTACCTGATCTCAGATCAGTGGTGTAGCCTATGTAAATGAGGAGCAGTTAGGAACAGGCAAATCTCAACGAGGCAGAGGCAGTTTCAAATTGTGAGATTTGCACAGGAAAGAGGTGTCAATAGGATTTTGAGGTATGTATGTCCTATTTACCCACTAAACTGTTGTTATTCAACTATCATACTTAAGGTAAAATCAGTTTTGCATTCTATCACCCCTTTAATCAGAGTTCTTCAATGAGCCAATAATGAGGAAGGACTTGTAAGATTCATCTCTAGTTCTTAGATGGGGCCTTTACTGTAACTCTCTTTGAACTGTAGTAATTAGGGAGAGTGTGAAAAGGTGAACGCTGAGAGGGCCTGAAGGATGAATATTTCATTGTTTATGTTTGACAAGCTCTCAGTTATCGCCTAACAAGAGAGGAGGCAATCATTTTTTGCATTTTCACTCTGTTTAAGTGGAGTGCTCCCTCAGGCTGTTTTTGCTGTGTGTGTGTGTGTGTGTGTGTGTGTGTATGTGTACGTGTTTGTGCGTGTGCTGTGTGTGAGCTCTGAGCTCTTGTGAATTGATGAGACTGAAGTAGTAGCCCATATGATCCAGCATCTCTCCTGGTCACAGTCCTACTGCAGAAACAATTAGTTCTGAGATATTGGATCAGTACATAATTATGAAGATGTTTTTTGCCTTAATTTGTCAGTCCCATTTGTTTGTTTTCCTGCTTGGAGTTAAAGGTTTTACTCCTTTAAATACAAGTCTTATGTGTAATACTACATGTGTTATAGGTAACCCGTAGGTTGCAGCGGCTCACAGGAGCAACTCTAGCTTCTTCCTCAATGTAGGCTTACCAGTGGCTAGGTAAGACACAACATGTGCAAGAAAGTTACTTGACAGTAGTCTCACATTGCCAGAACCTTCCTCCACAACGCTGCGGAGGAGGGTCTGGCTAGTCCACACAGCATTCCTGGATGGGAGAAAAACATGCTCTGGTTTATTGCCATTTCTTTAAACCAATCACAATCATCTTGGGCGGTGCTAAGCTCTGGACAGAGCCACGGAGCCTCTGCTAAATAGCCTCTGGAAGGAACTTGTTTTGGTGGAACATGTGTACGTTCAAAAGTAGTTTTAGTCGTGCAACAGAAAACTCAGATTGGACAGATAGTCTAGCTAGCTGTCTGGATTTACCCTGCAGAGATCTGAGGAGCAGTACTGTACAAAAGTAACGCCAAAATATCCCAGATACGGGCGCTGCCATCTTTCAATTTTGTCAGTGTGACAGTCTTTATTTAGTTGCCTTTTACTCCAGTGTTTTTATTTTTTGGGGGGGATTTTCAGTCCATGTTTCTTGTTTTATTCGTTGTTACTTTGTTAGTTTCCTGTGCTTGTGCTGTGTCCCTTTGTTATGTTCCTGTAGCCCAGACCAGCATGTCTTCCCATGTACACCTGTTTTGTGTCTACCCTCGTCAGCCTGCCTTTGTGTTGCCAGTCCTCGTTGTCTTGTTACCCAATCACAGTGTTTCCCTCTTTATTCCAGTTCCCTGCCCACTCCAGCTGTGCCTTGTCTTGTGATTAGCTCCTTGTTTTAGCTGTCTGTTGTTTGACTTACTTGTCAGCTCGTTGTCGTGATTCCCTGTGTTGCAGCCGTATCTTTGTCCCTTGTGCTCACCCTGTCTTAGTTTTTCCAGTGTTTCTAGTTTGTATTTCTTGTTGGAAAATAAATAGTTTAGTCTTTTTTTCCCCTATCCTACTTATTGTTGTCTCTGCATTTTGGGTCCATATCTACACAAATCCAAAGTTTTGGCTTCCAATTTGACATTCTTGTCTGGTATAAGGGGTAACGAAATCGTGTAACTATAATTACAATTATATGATTTCCTTATCCCTGCCCAACATATCAAATAATAATTAGTTAACACGATGTTGTGAAAAAGACTATCTGTATTTGGTAAATTCATGCATAAGAAAGTATGCTGTTCATCTGCTGACTTTGAAATCTCAGTTGTCCAATAACTTAAACTAAGACCCTAAAAAAAACCTTGGTATGCTTTGGAAAGCTGATTAATATTAAACTTTTGCATTAACTGATTATTGTGATATTTTGTCTGAAATAATTAATATGTTTTAGTAGATGATAAAGAGCAGTAGCCATAGCAGTAGCAGCAGTAATGTAGCATTAGTATTAATATTAGCATTATCGGGGGTATAATTGGAGAGTTACTGTACAATTATACACATTCTGTTTCAGAGGCTTTTCCACTCTGACGGGAATAAAATGAGCTCAATGTGCACAGACACAGCCTCGCCTCGTCTTATTAGCTCAGCGGATCAGGGCCACTGTGTCAGTGAGCACACAGTGCACTGGCCTTGTAAATCAGTCAGTCTACCAGTGAGTGTTACAGTAGCTCTGTTTTTGTATCATTCACTATATTTTTGACTGTAAAAGTTAAATCTAACACCTTGTGGATGATTTTCAAACACCAAAATATTCTACTGCCTCGGGGCGCCCTGGTAGTTCAACTGGTTGAGCGTGTGCCCCATATACTGAGGTTCAGTCCTTCCCACAGCGGCCTGGGTTCGAGTCCGACCCGCGGCCCTTTGCTGCATGTCAGCCGTCCTCTCTCCTCCCTTTCCTTTCTTCAGCCATCCTATTTTATAAAGGCCCCAAAGCCCCAAAAAGAATAGTCTACTGGCTCTTATCAACAACCTTGATACAAGTGAATAGCACTGTTTTAACAGTTTGTGTTGGAATTCAAAGCCATTGATGATATCTCTTCTGTCTGTCACTGTAGACGGAGAGCGGCTATCTTTTTTCCCCTCCACAATCTGTTTATGAATAGTTTCCAAATAGAACAGATAGATAACACAATAGGATTTGGTCAAGACAATAGTGATAAAGCAGAGGTCAGAGTAGTGAGTAAAATAGAAACAATACAAAACCAAGACGAGACAAATACTACACACCACAAACAGTACCAAGACCAAGACTAAGGACATTAAATTAATTGATAATAAAGAACAAATATAAAAATATATGTTCAATTAAAATCATAACAAAAAATACATAAACATGAAGTAATAGTTGTTGTTCGTTCTGCTGCCTTGTCACATCACAATTTTAATAATGCTAAAATACCTGATGGGAGAGCAGCTACCTTAAAGCCACCTTGAAGTACAATGTGACAAGAATGAAACATTGGTATTTCTACGCAGCCGCTGCCAGCCCAGTCATCCTGCTCTAAAATTGTCTCCTGTTCCAGTCAGTGTCTGGCAGCAAACTGTAACTGATGAATTATTCAAAGCAGGGATCAGGCTGTGTTGTTCCTGGATAGTGGCAAACACAAATAAAATGCAATATGACACTTGCTGTTTAAGTTCAAAGAGTCTGGGAATCATTTAACCAAAGTGTGCACTCTGTGGCGTGTTTAAAATAAGCAGCCTGCATATGCATAGGCACGGCAATGTGTATGCTAAGAATGGTAAGTTTAGGCCATATTGACTTGGCTTGGTGATGATGCCCTCCCCCCCTGCTGCATGGTACTTTGGGGCCCTGGGGAAAGGAGTGAATTTCCATTAATAAATACATTCAGATTTCTAAAGACATGCAGAAACTGCGCATAATTAATCACAATGCAAAATCTTTGTCTGCCTCTCACTATGTTTATGAACCATAACACTATTACTAATGTTGTTTATATGTTTGTAATATTTAGTTAATCTCATTGTTATGAATGGGGTGGAAAAAATATTATTATGATATGCCAATGCTGTGTGGCTTATTACCCCTATCCTCTAGCTAGGTAACAGTCAAGTGCTGACCCACAGCTAACAGGAAACAATAGTCAGAGTCCCTCATATCATCCAAAGTATTTTCAAGCTCATCACCTTAACAGGATCTCTGTAACATTTGGCCGAATGTCCTGATGGTGTTAGCTAACATAACATTAGCTAGTAGCCACAGAGAGACTGAGAGTAGCCATCAGGAGCATTTTGATGATATCCGATAGCTTAACTGTCAGATGTGACCAGCAGTTTGTCATAATTACCGTGAGTGAATCAATGAATATATTGTCACTTTTGAATGTAATGATTATTTTTGAGAATAGTTAAGTCATTCTGATTGTCCCAGATATCACTCACTGAGAACTGTGAGCTACAACCGGTCCAATTTTCTAGATCAAGTTGACTATTGAGAACAGAAAGTAGTCAAATAGTAAATTAGGTTTCAAATACATCTGTCAGTGGCACACTTGTGCCTTGGTGAATCAAATGGGTGTATTCTCTTGTTCACCCTCTATTCATATATTTTTTTATAGTTCCGTACTGTATATACATACACCATTCTTGTATATGTACATACTAGGGCTGTTGGAACAAATTCTGAAAGTCGAATATAATTTGAATAGTAAAAGAAAATCAATACTATTTGAATGTGATTTGTTTTATCCATATGTTGGCTAACGTTAGCTAATCTCCCTCTTCTTGGCTTGGCCTACCAGCATGTGTCACTCATGTCACGTCTTATGAACAATAAGTTAGCAGAGTGCAGCCTGGTTAATGATGACCTATTTATGTTCGGAGTCCTCCGACGGCAGCACCTTGCTAAAAAAAACAAACAAACCGTCATCGTACACAAGTCACTGGTGCTCGTTGGAGGATGCCACCGCGAGCAAAAAGAAGCTGTTTTAAACGGGTAATAGAATGCGCAAAACGGCACTGAAAAAGCGTCAATTTAAAAAGTAGAGCTCTAGAAAGTGACGCGGCCAGATGAACTTTTTCTATTTTTAGCAAAACGCCAAATGAAGACGTTGAGATGGGTAAGCTAAGTTAGTTAGGAGAAGTGACTGCAAACCAGCGTTTATGTTTATGAATCAAACTTGTTCTTGTAGCTCCGCAGCAGCAGCTAGTAGGCCTACTAGTCCAGTTTGCTGCTAACAGTGACAATGAAGAGCCAGTAAGGTTACCAAGCAGCAGCTATATGAGCCCAGAACTCCAGTTTGGGCAGGTAGGGTTGATCATTGACTGAGTATTATAAGAATTAATAAGAGTGTGGTGTTGACCTGCTCTATATGAAAAATGCCCTGGGATAATTAATGATACCAGATGATTCGGCACTACCATAATGACACTGACTTGACTTGATCAGAAAGCTTTGTAAAAAGGAGAGATTTGTGCTGAGAATTATGACAATTTATAAAATGTGATTTAGTGTCAGAAGCAGAGCCAGTAGTGTGCATTAGGGATAGCTGCTGTCAGTGTGGATGGCACATCTACTGTAAGCTGTTGTATCACAGTGTGTGAACAAGCAAACATGATCAGATTAGCTACAATATAATCACTTTTTATGCCCAAATATTACTTGTGACCCATTATGAAAGTTGTATGAAATATTCAAAGGAAAAAATAGATTATGGTGTCATTAGAAAGTGCAATACAATGTATCCTGTTCTTTATTTAATCTGTGATTACTTATTTGCACAGAAACAGATTCTGATATTGTTCAACATCATTGGGTTGTTGTTAAGATGTTAACTTTTCTAATAAATCTACATTGTGAGGCAACACTTGGAAATAGTGATATTTTACAAAATACACCAAATTACAAGGATGTAGAGGACAGGGCACTATTGCAGACTTATATACTAAGGTTTTGATTACATATTTTTAATATAGTCATTCGTGAAGTAAAGTGGGCCGGTCTAAGGCATGAAAATCCAGGGCTGAAAATGAGTCCCAATCCGGCCCTGACCGAGCCAGAGTGCTTAGGTTAACATCAGTTAGCTCATTCTTGTTTCCTAACTGCGTCGCAAGTTATAGGAGCGTAGGAGCTTCATGGAGAAAGCTAAAGTTAATGTTAGCTGTCTTACAGCTGTCAAGTTAGCTTCGACTTCATATATTACCTTCTAATATCTGTATTCTCAGTTACGTGACAATCTGCAAGAAACAGGTTGCTTATAAATCACTGAAATAGTAGTGACAGCACCGTTCGGCTTAGTTATCAATGCCGTTAGCATTGTGGCTAACACTTGTTACTTAGTTTATGACAAATTGTTTCAGCTGTACTTTCTAACATGATGTCATTGTGCTAACTTAGCACCGTTAGCCTTTACAACAGAGCTGCTTCACTATACTTGTTAGATCATGTTTCATTCCAGATTTCTCTGTTGATTTGGGTTTGGTGCTGTGTGCTCGTGGTGGAAAATTTATGGAAACAAAGTGGCGTGCAAAAAATGCAATTTGCCATGACGTAGATCCCCTTCAAGGCCAGGCTAATGTTAGAAGTCCCTTTAGTGGACAGAACGTGTAACAACAACCACATGCTTATAGTGGTATTGACAATGCATAAGCCTGGGTAGTGTAGTACATTTTAATAACAGGCTGCATTTGAGCATATTCAAATATAAAAAAAATAACAAATTAAATTTGATTGACAGCTCTAGTACACACTGTATACACAATACAGTATATGACCATAGACACAAACAAATACATTACTCGTCACCATGTGTCCCTGTCTTTGGAAAGAGCTGTCATCCCCTGTCTGTGTCTGCCAGCCAGCCTGTGGGGCATGTTCTTCAATGGAAGCTACATGCTGACATGTGGGGGATGGGAGTCCACACACACACACACACACACACACACACACAGACACACTCGCTCGCTTATTATAAATACACGTGCAGCAAGATTCAACAGCGCATAAAATGTATTGTACAAACGGTAAGCAACAGCACACTGTTACAGCCACTCCAGTAACCAGGGTGGGCATTTTATTTGCAGAATTAGAGTTTAATACCATTTTTTAAAGCTGCATCAAACAAGATTTTTGATACAAACATTGAATCAAATCACTCCATATAATGTGAAAAGCCACTTACTACTGTAGGTGGTAGCATGCCGCCTACAGAAATGGTGAATACAATTAAAAAAAAAAAAAGTAGTATGAGCGAAAGCAAAAACACTTCATAGCACCACAAAGAACAGCTTCAATCTTCACACATGAACTCTTCACACATAAATAATCCCCCGGCAAGAAAGCATTTACTCTCCATGTGTTGGCCAGCAGCTCACAAAAATCTGATTGGAATACGGTTGAAAAATTAATAACCATACCAAAAGAGATTTATCCACTGCAATGGCTAAGCCTCAGCATGTGTCTTTGTGTGATTTTGCCAAAGTATCTTCACTGTAAAAGTGTACGTCGAAGAAAAATTGTGCCTCTTTTTGGTTCATTTTCAGTCAATAACAAGGTGGAATGGCAGGCAGGAAAAAGAAACAAAGATTTCTTAGTGAGCGGAGGCATATTATGAACCTGTAGAGAACAAGTTCCATCATTTCTGTTATTTTAACAAAATATACCATGCATTCTTAAATAGCTGGAGGAGAAAGTCGCAACCTGCATTCTTTCTAATTTCCAGCAGAGGGCGACTCCACTGGTTGCAAGAAGAAGTCAGCTTGTATAGAAGTCTTTGAGAACCTCTCCATTGATTCAATTTATTACATCAATAAACATTTTCCTAACGAGTTTAAGGAGTCAATCGCTAGTTTCAAGTCTTCTTCAATACAGCGTGATGTTTATTTTGTAAATTATGGTACCATTTAGAGTGAAATAGATGATAATGCAGGGTATGCTTTAGGGCGTGACTACCTTGTGATTGACAAGATGCTACCTCCGCAACCGTGTTTTGGCCTTAGAACGTTGAGGCGTTCACAGTGTATTTTCAGTTAATGAAAGTTAATTGTAAACTCTTCTGTCGCATGAAAATGTCTTGTTCAGCATTCGATTGAATCCGTGTATCATCGTGGGATTTCCCAAAATGAATAATGACTGCACATACACAACACTGCTTTGCTAGCTTAATCATGCTGTAAAACTAAGACAATGCTGAAAAAATAATTGTTCTATAGACAGATTTAACTTCTGTACGTCCGCGAACTTCACATGTAGCAGCTATTTTTAACATAGTGCCGAGTCACCAGATATGATACAAGCATTTCCAGTAGCGGTGTAACAAAAGGATCGTTTAACCCGATTAATCACTTTATATAAATATGTTGGAGAGTTTCTGTGTGTTCCACTGTTTTTCCTGATTTATTTTCATGAATGTTACTTCTCAGTTGAAAATATCAAAATTGGATGAAAAGCTCGTTATTTGTTTTTTTCCATTTTTCATTTGAGTGCAAAATTGGAAATTGGAAAAACAAGTCGTTATTCGTTTTTTTCTTCATTTTGGTCATGAAAACGAGTCATTTTTTGCTTCTTTTGCTTTTTGCTTTTATTTTGAAAAACGAATGATACACGGATTCGGTTGCACTGAAAGACACTAAGAAGTCAGCTGCTCTCTGTGGTTAAGTATCTTTTTTTTTTGCTAGCCAAAATTAGCATCCCAATTTATATCACAGTTAATATGAATTAGAGATGCACCTTGCTAACCAAGCTAGCTAGCTAGCACTAGCATTAGCTGGTAACTTATGGTGCTTTTCCATTACATGGTACCTGCTCGACTCGCCTCGACTCTACTCGCCTTTTTTGGTTTTCCATTACGAAAAAAAGTACCTGGTACCTGCTAACAGATACTTTTTTTAGTACCACCTCAGTCGAGGTTCCAAGCGAGGTGAGCCGAAAAGGTGACGTGAAACCCTGCAGACTGGTCGGAAAGAATCGTCACTGATCACTGCGTTGCTAGTGAGAGACGGCATTTTTAAATAGTTTAGCCAGCGGTGTGTTTTTGCTGCCGGAGGCTCCACGCAGAGCTTTCTCCGTAGCATACAAGTGGCCTGATGTTTATACTTGTGCGCTGGTGTGTGCATGTGTGATGTGTGTGTGTCGAGTCGCCTTATGTGTGTGTTCGGGGAGCTGGTGAGCGAGGGAGAAGTGAGAGAGTGATGGCGATTATCTCCGCAGCGAGTAGCGACTCTAGAGTCATATATATGTGAGAGAAACAAAGTGTCTCCCCTGTTCTTTCTGACCACGGTGGGAAATCTGGAGCAGTAAAAGTTAACTATCTCTTTGATATCATGTTGTTTACGGAGACGGAGAACCAGGAAATGAGTCGGGGAAAAGCAACGCTACTAAGCCACGCCCACGGCAGTCGCTATGACGACCAGCCACGCTGAGGCGGTACTAAAATCTGCAATGGAAAACGGACGCACAGCGTGTCGAGGCGAGTAGAGTCGAGTAGAGGCGAGTCGAGCAGGTACCATGTAATGGAAAAACGCCACTAGTGTTAGCTTAGCGCTCCTCTACCACCTTGTTCTAATATGGTCACTGGCTCCAAAAAACCAAGATCCTGATGGCCAAAATGCCAAACTTTGAAAGGACAGTACACAAACCAATTAGAGACGGTGGCTACGTCCACTTCTTATGTACAGTCAATGGGCCTGCATGGAGAACCTGGCTTTATTTGAACCAGGCTTATATTTCTCTTTTTTTTTAATCTCATGATTTTTTAGCAACAAGCCTCCCTGAGTACTGTCACTAGATATCACACATAAATTCAGTATAATGAACATCCCTACAGCACTAATTCCATCAGTACTCACCACTGCCGCTCTAAATTTCTCTTTCTTTAGCAGAAATACTTATCATCAATTATTTACTGAACAAATAACAATCAATTTAGCTTTTTTTTATATTTTGATTATACTGCTGTTAAGCTACCATCACTATAACATTTCCTACACATTGTTTCAAATTAAAAGTCTCTCAGCGGGTCAAACGGCATAACGTCCCATTCTTGGTAGGCTTTTAATTTTGAATATTCTGAATATATCACCATAATGAATATATCATCATATTCAGGTTGCTTTCAGGGACTGAACCATACTGAATATTTTTTTTATATTGGTTTACATTATGCTGAATTTATTAAATGAGCTATGAGAGTATAATTTCACCCCACATCATAAAAAGTCTTATTAGCAACTGGCCTGTATTTGTTTATTATTTCATATTTAAGTCTGGTTTTATTATTAATAGTATAAGTAAGGTCAACATCTAAACCAAAAAAAGTAAAATCAATTGATTTTTGGAATGCATAAATTGATTTTTAAATACAACAGGATATGAAAGTATGAACTATACAATGATACAAGCTCAATACAAATTGGTTTTTCACGTTGTCCCAAATCTTCTTGCCACAACAAACAGAAGAGGTCAGGGCAGCTGTGAACTACTCAACATTCACATACGTTTAGAATCCATGTGCATAGATGAGGTTTATAGAAGACAATATGAAAGAGAAAGGCACTCTGGGAAAATAAGAGAGTGACCCCCTGCTGCTGCACCATCTCCTCCTGCTCAGGCTAATTGCAGTAAATAGAGCAGATGGGGTACAGTGGCACCTAAGGGAGGGCTTTATGAAGGTGAGGGTGGAAGGATGGAGGGGTGTGGGGTTGTGGGGGTTGGTGGATGAACGGATGGAAGGTGTTGATTAGCCCACTATAGACTCACCGGGATCTTGGCTGCAACGCGTTGCCAATGATATATTTAGCTTCATCACTCCCAGTCTGGATGTTTCTCACATAAAGAAACATGGTGAGGAATGTGTGGTGGGGGGATTTCTAGCCTCAGTAGGTTTTATGCATTCAGTTGGCAGTTGGCGTTACACTCTTTGACAGTCCACAGACTTGATGCTTTATCCATTTGTCTCCCTTTTTTTAAAGAAATGTATTAATACGCAGAATGTATAATCCATTTCCCTGTGTTCTTCATGCAACCAGTTACGCATAAAAGCTTTCACAGGATCTCATCTGCGCTGCTGTCACTGAGAACAGGAATTTCAATTAAATCGTACAGTCTTGAACTCTTCAGGCGCTGTGTATTATTAGATGAGAGCATTGTTGTGAATGGCATCTGCAGATGAGATAATGTTCGGCTTCAAACCAGAGAGATACATGAGAGATATCTTCACGTAAGTGGGGATATAGATGTACAGAGAGGACTGCTATGGAGTACAGTCTGTGTCAAATACAAACCCTAATTGATTTTAATCTCGATCCACTCCTCCATCTCGTGCACAGCTTGTCTTCAAATAAGCCATGCTGACCATTGCATATTAATATATTAAAATTAGCATATTCATCATTATTGAAATATTAATGCGTGCACAGTTGTGCTTGGCCTACTGAAGGTGGAAAAATGAGCAGGGACGTGAGCAAGAACTGCAGCCATGCAGTTAGATGTACCTCCTGGTGAAGACAAAATCATGGCCCAATATGTATTTTCCCACTGTTAAATCCCCTTTCCACCTGGACCATTAACAGTTACAAAGATTATATTTATAGTTTGGACTTACTTCTTTATTTTTTTGAAGGTAGACTGGAGAGACAAATCATGTCATTATTTTACTGCAGGTACAGGGTACAGTGGTGTAGTCTAATGTATTGTAGTGGGTATACTGTACTATATATATATATATATATATATATATATATTTGGCCTATATATATATATAGGGGCCAGAATCTGCCTTTGGAGAAGGGGGGGCATAACATAGTTGGGGGTCTGGGTGTCCTCCCCCAGGGAAGTTTTGAGCGTCAGCAACTTAATTTTCTGCATTTGGATACACTTTAATGCACCAATTTTCGGTGGAAATACCTTTATTCAGCCTATGTGAAGAAAAAGAACACAGATGACAATTCAAAATATATCAAAAATATAATGGAAAATATGTTGTTGCGTGTCATTGGGCATTTTTAAGTGGGTATATGGAAATCCTGGAGCTTTCTTAGTGGGTATACTCCATATACCTGTGTATCACGTACACTACACCACTGATGTTAAAATGTTTGTTTTTTTATATTTTGGTGAGAGCTAAACATACATACATATATATTTATATATATGAAGAGTATATCTACAGTACCCATCAACGGTTTTTAACAACATCTAACAACTCACAACAAATCCCCAAAACAGATATTTTTGTGACAAAAACAGATACAGAGAGTAGCTTTGCCTTATACCCCGAATATGAATAGTATATTATAAAATGCACCAAAGGCTGCAGGACAGTTGAATGGAATAATAAAAAAAAAAAAATCAGCAATCCAGATCAAAAGGGATGCCCATTATCCCCTTTATTATTCCCTTTGTACAGGCAGTAGAGCCTCTAAAAGTAACTACTAACAGTATGTCAAGGAGTGACAAATACAAAGGGTAAAACATGAGCTGTTTTTATATGTAGCTATACTATATTTACAATATTAGTTTTTTTTCCACACCTATCAATACCACCACTTCTGAAAAGTGTTAATTTAGTGAACTGGTATTAATCAGAAGCAAATTCTGATTAATTTTCGTTCGCCTCGCCTCATATTATGAAATCAATCACCTCCGGTTCAACTGAAATGCCTTTGGTTTTAACTGAAATCCACTCATACAACATACTAAAAATGCTTGTGAACAAAATGATTTTATTAATAGTATCTGCAAAGTTGTTTGTGTCTGGTTTTCAGTAATGTCCCTAAAGACCCTTCATATAATGCACCTTGTTTTCATAAAAAATACAATAGAATTCAGACAAGCAGAAGCTACAGAAGATGTCTGACCTACAGTGTAGTGCCACCTGCAATTCTTCCACTTCCACCCTGACATTTCATAATCTGTCATCTGGAAGCTTGAGTGGAAGGGTTCACTACCTGAGGCAAACAATAGAGCCCTCAGCACAAACATCCTTTTGAGGCTCTGCAAACACACTGTGGTCTCTCACAGAGCTGTCGCTGACTGACAGTTGTTTACCACAAAGCTTCCGCATGTACTGCACTGAGCAAGATGATGAACCGCTGATTGACCCTTCTGCAGTTTGCCTTCAGGCAACAGGATGATAAGCACTGCTCTGCCAGAGCCAAATTACAAGATATTACAGCCCTCCCCCTAATATAGACAAAAATCATCCTGCGATGAGACAAGGCTGGGATGATACCAGGCATTTTAGACAAATACAGGTTTTAATCATCAAGAAAACACAGGTAAGATGTTTGTGAGATCTTCCCTTGGAAAAACCATCTGGTGTATAGGAAGTTAGTCATGTTTACCTGACTTTCACACCAGTCCTCAAATACAGCACTAAAAAGTCTATGTCTATGTCTGGACATTAGGGGTCTGGGATTGCCTCCACACAGCTCTCACAAACCGTTCCTTAACTCGTCGCCTTGTCACAAACCTTTGCGACAGACTCCGAAGCACAAGGCACCCACGTGCACTAACATGCATGAGCGGCTGGATCGGCTATCAAAACAAAGAACAGAGAAGCTCGGGTTACAACACACATAGAGGGAGTGTAACAGCATTCTCTGCTCAGGACGCCATTACTCCACTATATCTTCACTATGCGTAGTAAATAGTTGTTAACTGCTATACTAATGTTCTGAATGCTGAGTACAGCCCCTTTAACAGCTCAGACTGTGGACAGCTCCTGGTGCTGAAATCAAGTCTCCCAAACCAGACCAAGACCAACAACAGAAGACTATCCAAAGAATAATAAAACCCTTGTATCTATCATTATTTATGTAAGCTATAATCTTATTAATAATTCAGACCATAGGGGTGTGTCTCCACAGCTTACACATTGACCAGCACAATCTCTTATGTCGAAAGCTATCAAATAGCATTACAATGTTGAAATTAGGGCTGTAACCAATCTTGTCAGTTATTTTGATTATTTGTGTGGGCTATGAGGAATAAAGTGAAATATTACAGGTGTCCAGCGCACTTTTAGTGATGTGGCATCTTTTAAATTGGTTGTTCTGCCCAAAGATATTCAATTCACAATGACGTGAAAGAGAAAAACAGTAAATCCTCACATTCATTGAATTGCAGTGGTTGGTTATGCCATGAGCGTTTTTATTTCGTGGCTGCTGCTGAAACCCAGAATGTAACATGACAAATCTGGGATCCATGAGTACATCAGTTTGAGGGCACCATCGTCAGACAATAGCTGGCATTAATATTTAATGTTAAAGTATCATTTCATGAGCTGGCTGGGGAATGATTGCCTTGCCCTGCAGTGATATTACCTGGCTGGGCATAATGGAAAGCTGAAGATTCCCACAGGACCTGTGTAAAAAAAAAAGTGGAGTGCTTGTCTTATTCCATAATGAACCTACTATTCAGTGGTTAACACAAAGACAATGCACAGGAGAACACATATCTGCAGAGCTACACATAAACCCATGGCATAATTCAGTGACTCAGTCAGCTACCATCACATTGATGCTGCACTAAGCCAATCGCTTTTCACAGCATGAGACTGACGCTCTCTGTTTTGCTGCCCTTTATTTTTGTTGTGAAATCTATAATGCCATTATAATCCCTTTTTCTTCAGCAGAAAGCAAAATGTCTTTTTCAAATGATATATTATTGTATCACTTGTTACCGCTGTATGACTGCACGGGAGTAGCCAATTAAAATGTTCACAGCAATATCTGAATGTGACAAATCTGCACACTATGTTATGAGTAGATGCCTCACATGGCATTCAAATATTCAGACCTGTGTAGGACTTTGGTGAAACAAACATTAAAAGATTAAAATGCCATCCTTTGTGCAGTCATAAATCATGGCAAAGTGATTTTCAGATGCAGAATTAGAATGTTTAGTTCCTTTTCTTCTTTTTTTTAAGAGATTTGAAGATACATCCGAAATGTTCATCCAGTCTTCACGCATCTGAGTGGGCAGGCCAGAGGCATGGAGACACAATGTCAGCTGGTTGTTATCTGTAGCTTAGCTTGTTAGCAATCCTACTGAGGTATAGCCTAAGTATAGTATTTAGCATGTGTATTTACATTTGCAGGTACGTTTAAGATCAAGCTAAAAACAAATACAGTATTCAAGTTCTAATCCTCTGTTCCTTTGCTATTTACTGGTTATGATCAAAAACAATTTTTTTAGTATTTATATATAAAAATCCCTCTCTTTTCTCTTTGGGTAAAATTTTACATATACATACTTGTATGCAGTACAATAAAATGTGATTTGGCGCACAGCATAAAAGTTTAGCTCAACCTTTACTATTACTTTGGGATGCCATAGAACTCCCCCATTTTGGAAACAGCAATGAGGAACAATGGCTAATTGGCTAATAATGGTGTTCACGTCGAGATATTAACATGACTAGAGGAAAGCCTCCATTTACCTGCTGTAGTCACACAGCATGCTCCTCCTATGGTTAGTATTCAGAGGGAATGAACATTTATTTCACAACCACAAGCAGTTCTCTGTTTTCAACACTGAATTTAATTATGTTGGTGGCATGAAATTACCCACAATGGCCATAAGTGCTCCTGGGAGAGCTGCATGGGGGAGTTTGGGGCAGAAGCAGAGAGCGAGGGGGGATGGAGGCTGACAGCTTCCATCTGAACAGGAGCGAAGGAAATTACATCCAGGAAACACTTACAAATAATAGTAATACAAATAATAAAGTAGGTTTTGTAAGGGTTTATTATGTCCACCCACTAATTGTCAAAATCTGTGTGTGTGTGTGTGTGTGTGTGTGTGTGTGTGTGTGTGTGTGTGTGTGTGTGTGTGTGTGTGTGTGTGTGTGTGTGTGTGTGTGTGTGTGTGTGTGTATTATATCGTGTATTATGGTGTTGTCTTTTCCTGGTTTTAACGTGATGTAATTGTCTGAACTTACCAGACTGTTCTAGCTGTTCTATTATTTGCCTTTACCCACTTGGTCATTATATCCACATTACTGATGATTATTTATCTAAAATCTCATTGTGTAAATATTTTGATGAAAGCATCAATTGTCAACCTTACAATATCGTCGCAATATCCATATCGAGGTATTTGGTCAAAAATATCGTGATATTTGATTGTCTTCATATTTGGTTGTCTTCATATCGCCCAGCGTGTGTGTATGTGTGTGTTGAAATGTGTAATACTGTAATACAACTTTATTACCAAACCAATTAACATTTTTAAATTTTCACTCTTTTTAAAATGCCTGCGGCAGAGTGATGCAGATCTCACACAGATCACTTAATTTTCAGCTACAGAGCTACTGATATCCATATACATTGTGGTGTAAAAAAGTAATGAGAAAATGTAGAGCATACAGTGGATAAAATAACAAATCAGTTCAAACATATGAAAAAGGTTAAGAAGTAGTTCAAAGCACTAGAAGAGTTGATTATTGTGTAAACTTCCATTTTAAGCTTTATGTATGGAATGTCACAACCCTCCAACTGTCTTTCTTGCAGCAGGTTAAAGCAAAACTACAGTATATGTGTTTGATCTGTAGCAGGTAACATAGCTCTGATGATTGTCTTTTACATTTGTTTAAAACCTTAAGATTAGTTGTGTATCATTTACTCAAGGGAAAGTGTCCTTAGTCTAAGCTAGACTGCAAATGAATATGTACATACACAACTGAAACAGCTCCTTCTTTTTTTACAGCCCCATACTAGTGTTTTGGCACATCTTTTAGCCTGCCATTGCCATCTTTATCATGTGACCTTAGTACAGAACCCTGGTCACATGATAACAAATGGTCATAAATAGGGGGAATCGTAGCCACTTCTTGATTCACTGAAGAAGGCTGTGGGATACAGACAAAAGCTCCGGAGAAAGCTATGAGTTAACCTTAAATTTAGAATATTTAATTAAAGATAGTTGGTAGTCCTTTGTTGGATGATAAAAACACACTTAACTGCTGTGGCATATTTCATGTCTTTATTTTATATGTGTCACTTTGTATTTGTGTCTGACATTTCGAGGGAGAAAATGTGAAAAAGTGAAATGATAAAGCCAGAGAAGGAACAACCTCTGTAACCTTTCTAACGCAGAGTAGCTCTTCAGGTAATATAATTATCATTATATATGGCCTTTGTCCAGTAATGAATGCAGTCGTGCAATACATGTGCACATCAGCAGTTTCATTCTTTGTTTAAACGCACTATGGGTACCATTAAAATAACCATAATCGAGGTAAAAAAAACACAGTCTACCTGGACAAGAGCTGAGTAAAGCTGCTCACAAAAATTATTCCCCTTTTACAATACATAATACAGTATATCATATAGAATACAATAGAACTGCTCTGTGTGTATTATAGTTCTAAAATATAATAATGGAATTGTAACTAAAGAGATGGCTACAATGATCTATAGAGCTGAGGGGATAACATGGTCATCTCATTAACATATTGATTAGTACAGCTTTAACCATAGTGAATTTGCCATAACCATCTTTCTCTAACCATAACACTAATTTTACCATTCCATAGATGCCATGCACATATTGCAGACATAAATTAGATTAAAAAAAAAATAGTTAATGTATATAGATTGTTATTTAAAATAATCCAGGGTTTCCACGTAACATCAATATTCCCTCTTGCAATGATGTTGCTGGCTGTTTAGTAGCCATGGCAAAACATGCAATAAACGAAGAGAAACTGATTTTTGGCTTTGATGGTGAGCTAACGAGGCCATAAGACAATTTCAGTGTCCCCTTCCTGCTAACACACAGGGACAGGAAAATAACCAAGTGGTAGGTCTCTACAAGGTTACAGTGCTTATTAGTCTCCAGCTAAAACCAACACATTAGCCATCTATACTATACTACTGTTGGGATTCAGATTTAGAAATGCAACTAGCTGCTCTCAGCTGTGTTCTCTAGCATCCACAATATCCTCCAGGGGATACATTGTGTCACCTGAAAGCCCTTAATTGATATCTCTGCAAGACTTTGGAGATCCTGCCACTAATGGATATGCCAAAACCATTAAACTGGTAATGTGGAATTACTGGGGCCTCCCTAATACGTATTTGTGTTGGAATACTATATCAACATAAACTCCAAGATATGAAGCAAAAAGAGAAAATAAAACATGTACAACATTGACTCGTGCTTAGAGGAAGTGTGATGTTAGCTGTGCAGTTCTCACACAGAGGAAAGGCTTTACTATAAAGTATGCATCCCAGTTTCACAGTCAGTTCCACGGAACTGATGCATGTGCAAAGTAGTTGCAGTCAGTGGAAAATGTGAACTTAACATAACCTTTCCCTGTGCTGCTACTTTCAGGCCTTTGCCTCTTCAGTGCCCTATCTGACTCCATGCAGCCCTGCAGCTAATGACCTTGAAAGCTCCTCTATAAAATAACTAAAACTCTCTGAATAATAACATAAAACTACGGAGCCCCCCTGGTCCCACTTTGTCAAAATTAATTAATTATAACTATCTTGTGGCCACATGTAAAAAGTATAAATATAGGCTATAAAATATGAAGAAGAATTATCTCGTGGCCACAAGATAGTATCTTGAGGCCACAAGATAGTATCTTGAGGCCTCAAGATAAGCCTATATTTATACTTTTTACATGTATATATGTCACAGTGGAGGAGCCAGGCAGCCACAGTTTTCTTATGTTGTATATAGTGTGGTGTTTCGGGTGTTTTATTTTGTATATAGTGTGGTGTTTTGGCTTGCCTGGCACAGAACGGAAGACTCCTCCCAGTGCACCTGAGGCAGATCTCATCAGGAGCATAGGCGCCGATACCGTGGGTGCTCTGGAGCTCGAGCACCCACGGAAAATACTGAGCACCCACGTGTGCCAGACTGCAAGTAGGCTACATTCATTTAAAATTAAACTTTGCAGTTGGTGCTTAGTGGATTGATTCTTAATTTCCCACGAAGCTGATCGCGGTTACGTGTCAGTTAAACTTTTCATCTACAATCCTATCTATATTTGTGAGAAGTGGCGCTGTCCTGAGTTGAAATCCTACTTTACGGCTTTATTACCGAGTTAATAGGCGTGTGTGTTCATGTCAACGATTTTTGACAAATTTGTTTTTATAAAGGGCGTGCGCCTGTGCGCACCCACGGAGGAAAACATAAATCGGCGCCTATGATCAGGAGAGATGCTGGAGGAACACGGAACGCGCTCCAACACACCGGGATATACCGGGAGCACATTTTGATAATGAATGGCTGAGACATAAGGAGGAAAGAGGAGGACGGAGCACAGATACGCGCCGATCCTCCAAACATCCACAGCTGTCCTCCGGCTCCGGCTCCGCTGTCCTGCCTGTCTATCTGTGCTCCGTCCCCAACGTTTCTTTTTCGCTCTCTATCCGCTCCTCTTTCCTCCTTGTGTCTCAGCCATTCATAATACAAAATAAAACACCCGAAACACCACACTATATACAAAATAAAACACCCGAAACACCACACTATATACAAAATAAAACACCCGAAACACCACACTATATACAAAATAAAACACCCGAAACACCACACTATATACAAAATAAAACACCCGAAACACCACACTATATACAAAATAAAACACCCGAAACACCACACTATATACAAAATAAAACACCCGAAACACCACACTATATACAAAATAAAACACCCGAAACACCACACTATATACAAAATAAAACACCCGAAACACCACACTATATACAACATAAGAAAACTCTGGCTGCCTGGCTCCACTTTGTGACATATATACATGTAAAAAGTATAAATATAGGCTATAAAATATGAAGAAGAATTATCTCGAGATCGTATCTTGAGGCCTCAAGATACGTATCTCGTGGCCACGAGATAGTTATAATACATTTTTTTTTGACAAAGTGGGACCAGGGGGGCTCCGTATAAAACCATATGCTGGGACAGGTACAAAGAGATGAGAGTCAAAGGATGCAATCTTGGTGATGGGTGGCTCCTTCATACCCCGAGGGAGACGATCTCAAAATGGCAAATGAAATCTCTGTTAGAACTAAGCTGTATAGAGCAGATCTGTGCCAAATCAGCCAGTGTGGTCAAAACAGCCTCAGGGCAGCCAGCTGCAGAGAACAATGTAAGAAAGCCGGGGTCGAGGTGTAACTTGCCCGTGAGTGAGTGCGCTTTACGTAATACTGGCTGTATGCGAGTGAGAAACCAACGGTAAAAGGGTGAGAAATATTGGATTTACTCCTGTGGGGATAGCCGAATAATCAGAATGGATTTCTTGACCCCTCATTATTTACTCTGACATCATGTTCATGTTTGTTGTTTTCTTCATTTGGGAGTGAATGTTATTTTGCCCTAAACAGGAAGTAATGATGTATTCATCCAACATTATAAACGTTTGTCAGTGGAAGAAATATGTTGATTGTAAAGTCCTCCAAGCTAAATTACATTAGCTGTATGTCATTTGTAATTGCCTTCCAAAATGACCATAATTAGTGTTCTCCTGATCTGGCGCCCATATATGCAGGACATTAGTGTTTGTGAGTGTCTTTCTAAACTATTACAAAAGAAACCCACTTTAGGCCTAAAAACGACTTGGCTAGGTTTTTGGCAAGATTGTGGTTTGAGTTTATTTTGTAAATGAACCTTTAACTTCATGGTCCAAATAACTACATGGTTAAGGTTGCTAAAACAACCCCAACTCAAGTTCAACTAATTATTATTTCCAGAGATTTCAACCACAAAGATAGTCTTTAATGTCCCAAGAGGACATTTCCCTCCAAATTCTGCATGTGGTTGTGTCACACGGTCGTAACCAGTGGATGCTCACGTTTAGTGGAAATGGATCTGCTGACATGTGAGTTCAGTAGCTGTTCAGCATTTTTAGGGCTTTTCAGCCATGTTGTCTTAAAGGTAAATGGTAAGTATCGTGGTAATGGTTTAAAGAAACCAACATAGGCAGTAAACAGCATTCTTCCCTGTCAAAGCTTTGTTGTGCTTTGTTTATTAATCCAACCACTCAACCTACTCCCTATGAGGTTTTGTGGGTCTGTACCAACTTCACGCTACTTCCATCTTTACTCCTGACAGACAAGAGGCATTAATTACAGAGCTTCTGCCTGTATTTTGCCATTTGAACAAATGACTGATGCTGTCATTGTTTTGTGGGAGGAAAGTCTTGATCCTATCAACCTTACCCACGCTTCTTGCCTGGCTGGTAACAGGGCTGTGAGCCTGGCTACATCAAAAGGGGAATACAATTCCCCCTAACAAATCCAGTTCTGTCTTATAAACACTACAAAAGAACCTAACCTCCACTTTAAACGCCATATAAAGATAATTGTATTGATATTGATCTTTCCATCTTCTCAAATTGATTTTCTGTAATAAGCAAGCATATTTTCTGCATTTTTGAGCATGTTGGTGTTTCAGTGAGATTTCAGCTCTTCAGTGTGAGAGTGTGTTAGCAGAATAGAAAAAAATAGTGTTTTTGGTAGTAATCTTCCCTTTGTGAAACCGAGCACTCCTAACCAGTTCTGCTTTTAAAGCCTGGTCTTTATCAGTGGGGGAAAGTAGCCACCGACCCACCCAACTTGCCCCTTCTCCCCTGTATCTCCCTCTCTCTGCAGTCACTGGGGATTGAGCATCAATGCCGCAGCTCCTCTCCCTCTACCATGGTATAAACACAGCAGAATATTCAGGGATGTGAGTGGCCCGGGGAGGCCACCCCAACCGCTCCCCACCACCGACTTTCTGCTGATGCTAAGATGTTTTTTTTTTGATGAGACTGAGCCGAGCAGCACAGTGGTAGGAACCAGAGCAGACCCTGTCTGAGCTAATGGCACAATGCAGCAAGCTTATTACAATGAGGCTGTCTGCTCCTCAGCTGCTGTAATCACAGTGTCTGTTTCAGCGTAAATCCAGACTGAGATCACCTGGCAAAAGAACTAACTGTCATTACATTTCAACTTATATCACTTTATTATATACACTTTTAAATATAACTGATTCAACTGATATGCATTCTTGAACCTTGATATTGATGCAGAGACTTTATCTTTAGGTCAGCAATAGCCAATATTTCAAAATAATTTAAATTTGACAATTTTCATGCCAGGATTTAATGGGAAGGTAATGGACGACCCCCTCTACATGCAATCACCGTCCTGTATGAGAGGACATGTTTCTAAAGTTGTTCATCCCAAGAGGATTCAAAACAAATAATACATAAAATAAAAATGATAAAGGGGTCATCTATGGTGTCAGGATTATGTCATGTCTTGCGTGCACGATAAAACATGCTCATGAGCAAATTATATAATTTCACCCTTGCCGATATTACTTTTTGCACACCAATTCAACAATCGAGAGTTGTACAGACGGCTGCGAGCGTGAAAGAAAACATAGAGAGAGTGAAAGAATGGCGCATGCTTGGATTAAACTAAGTCACACGCACAGAGCAGCCACCACGCGCCCGCGAGTGTCTGCGCCCGCGAGCGCTGGAGGGCATAGTCATCGTCTTGGGAACACGACAGTGATAAGTAAATGTAAATGACGTGATCATTCTACAGAATGTATTACATATTAGTATTTGTTGTGTACCAGTTCGCCCTGTTGGTGACAGATGATAAATCCTCTGGGGGTCTAAAGCAATAACTGAATGACATCAGCAGTTAGGAAATTGAGTATAGAATGAAAAGAAGCTCACATTTATTTTGTTTCTGTAGCTGTAGTCCGTTTGAATCTTCCATATTATTGTATCAGACTTGCATGACACTGACCTAAAGGAATGTGATACTTCTTAAATTGACATCGGTCCATGTGGGTGTAAAGCAAAAAAGCAAAACAAAAGGGTTGTGTGAGTGTGCTTGTTCCAACCCCCCCACCAACCCCTCTCCCTCTCTCCCTTTCTCTCTCTCTCTCTCTCTCTCTCTCTCTCTCTCTCTGGTATCATTTGTCCCAAAGAGCAGGTATATGTGTGGATAGAGATAACCACAGTAGTGTTCAGACAGCTGCTCTCCCAGGGACAATACGCCATAGTAAACTGTCCCGTGACCCTACAGGGACAACGCCTAAAGGTTAATATCCAGCTGCCCTGTACTGTGTGACACTGTAAGCTGCTTTACTGCTTTACTGCCTCTGCCTTTAGTGGCTTTTTAACTCTTTGGCTTCAATGGCTAGCAGCCAGTGGCCACCGAACACGCTATACAAACAGAGGTCGTCGATAAGGTGCTGTAGGAGGGATGTGTTGATCAGGCTCGGTGGTTGGTAGGATATGGTCTGACTGTGACACTGGAGACTGCAGTTTGTATTACGTCTCCTTAAAACAGTAACAATTTTAACCAGAACCACCATCTTACCCTCACCTTAACCAAGCAATTAAACCTTAAAGGTCCCATGACATGCTGCTTTTTGGATGCTTTTATATAGACCTTAGTGGTCCCCTAATACTGTATCTGAAGTCTCTTTTATATAGGCCTTAGTGGTCCCCTAATACTGTATCTGAAGTCTCTTTTATATAGGCCTTAGTGGTCCCCTAATACTGTATCTGAAGTCTCTTTTATATAGGCCTTAGTGGTTCCCTAATACTGTATCTGAAGTCTCTTTTATATAAACCTTAGTGGTCCCCTAATACTGTATCTGAAGTCTCTTTTATATAGGCCTTAGTGGTCCCCTAATACTGTATCTGAAGTCTCTTTTATTTAAACCTTAGTGGTCCCCTAATACTGTATCTGAAGTCTCTTTTATATAGGCCTTAGTGGTCCCCTAATACTGTATCTGAAGTCTCTTTTACATAAACCTTAGTGGTCCCCTAATACTGTATCTGAAGTCTCTTTTATATAGGCCTTAGTGGTCCCCTAATACTGTATCTGAAGTCTCTTTTATATAGACCTTAGTTGTCCCCTAATACTGTATCTGAAGTCGCTTTCCTGAAACTCAGCCTTGGTGCAGAATTACAGCCACTAGAGCCAGTCCCACAATGAGCTTTCCTTGGTATGTGCCATTTCTGTGTCTGTAGCTTTAAATGCTATTGAGGAGGAGAGGGGGGGGGAGCAAGGTGGAGGGTGGGGGTGTGGCCTTGACCAACTGCCGTTTTGCTTGTTTGCAATCCATGATGTTTCTCTCTCTCTCTCTCATGGGTGGGCCAAATTCTCTGGGCGGGCAAAGCAGAGAAAGGGGAGGTAACCTTTCTCCTTATGACCTCATAAGGAGAAGATTCCTGATTGGCCCATCTGAACTTTCATTTTCTCAAAGGCAGAGCAGGATACCCAGGGCTTGGTTTACACCTATCACCATTTCTAGCCACTGGGGGACCATAGGAAGGCTAGGGGAACTCATATTAATGTTAAAAAACCTCAAAGTGAAATTTTTATGCCATGGGACCTTTAAAGGAACACGCCGACTTATTGGTTATCGTACGGAACGCCCCAGAGTAAGACAAGTCGATCTCCTTCATCTCTCCGCGGGCAGTAACGGCTGTCTGACAGCTCCAGCATTAGCTTAGCCTAGCACAGATCCTGCAGGTAACTGGTTCCAACTAGCCTACTGCTCCCATTATCACAAGTAAATAGTGATATGCCAATGTTATATAATTGTTTGTTTATTTTAGAGTCAGCGTGTACAAAAACAACGGTAACATGAGACACAGCCATCTTCTAACTGTAAACAAACCGGGAACTATATTCTCAGACAGGGGCTTGTGCGAGCATATCACTCCGCCAAGTACTATATTCTTCCGCCTGAGAATATAGTTCCCGGTTTGTTTACGGATAGAAGATGGCTGTGTCTCATGTTACGTTGTTTTTTGTACCAGCTGTGACTCTACAAATCACAACATGTAAATAGGAACATGTTGGCGTTATTTTGTCACTTATTCGGAGCAGTAAGATTACTGGAACCATTCACCTCTCTGTTCTGTTATGGGCTGATGCCGCTGGAGCCGTCAGACAGCTTTACAGCAAGCACGGAGATGAGAAGGGTATGTATCAACTTGTCTTACTCTGGGGGTTACGGTGAATAAGCTAAATTCCCAATAAGTCGACGTGTTCCTTTAAAGTGGACATATTATGCTTTTTCGTATTTTCTGTCACATTTAAAGGAAAACGTATTTTAGAGTAACCCTCCAGCTAAAACGTTCAGATTTCCAACTGTTCTGAACGCTCCAGTTTTAACTGTTTTTCCTACTCTCAGCTAAGTGTTACGCAACTCTAAGACGGCCTGCTATGATTGGTCATCTGCTCCAGATAGGCAGAACTGGAGTGTTGTTTTTACTACGCTACTGCAGTAGTGTTAACATTGTCGCATGTAGCTACATGCTAACGGCAGTAAAATTTCATCTTGGTTGCCAGTGTTGTTAAATTCTCCCCAATTCCATGTCACATTACTCCTGAAACATTCCCGGTATATAGTATTTGGTTAAAGTATTTTGATTTTTGAAGCCTTTATTGATTAATTTTAACGGTACGAAGTCCTGCTATTTACTCCGTTGCAGTAGCTCCAGCTTCAACTAGTGAAACAGCAGAGGCGGAGGAACTCAGATTCCAGGAACACTCTGGCCAATCAGAGCAGACTGGGCTTTTTTGGGAGGGGGGCTTAAAGAGACATGCGCTCCAACAGAGCATCTCATACAGAGTGTGAATACAGGAGCAGCAGCCATGGGCAGCATGAGAAAAAGTGTTTTTTTACATTAAAGCATCTAAACATGTTATAGTACAAACACAAAATACAAGTAAAACCCTGAAAATGCTATATAATAGTTTTATCCTTTAATTAACAAAGTGTCACGATGAACACACTGTTTTACATCAGGATAAAAATCATCTTTGTGACTTTTGGCCTGTATTATCAGTCAGTCCATAATTAGGGTCCATAAGTAGGGCACCTGTTTGGAAGTCAAGAGTCACTGACACTGTTCTATTCCTGTATAATTACCGGTTCCAGAGCTGCCTCTCTGTCTGTCTTTATGACTGTTTAGATCACAGAGTCATTAACCTGTACAGTTATATAGTCTGTTAATGGTGTAGATTGCTAGATATGTCATCAGCAAGAAACTATCATGGCAGATTTTCACCACAGGTCAACAGAAACCTAAAGAATCTTATGAAAATATCAGATTTGGATGGGATTTTGTTAGTGGTTGGGGCAAATCTACCCCATTTATTTCCCCTTCTTGCAGTGCAGCTCTGTGTGTATCTACAGTGTTAACTATGTGGAAAACAGCCAACTGGCCGGACTAAATCCACTATAACTTTATAGCAGTTATCTCAAGCTGCAAACACAGATAAAAAGACTCAGACAGACTCGTTCAGTTTATGTAGCGTAAGAAAAAACATTGAACTGTGTCTTCCTCTCATGTTCCTTTCTGAGTATTATCTGATAACTACACATTCCGGGCGAAAACGCTTCGGCCCGGCCCGTTGCCCTTTATGTTTAGAGTAAGCCAGACACCAACACTTACCAATTCCAACTGTCATGTTTGCTTGCCATTAGCCCCTCAAGTGGCGAGCCAATTACAGCCATTGAGGAGGTGGAGCACTTGTCAGCCTGTGACATTTTGTTTAATGCACTGGCAGTAAATGATGAAGTGGAAAGAATAATTTTCTGTAGCAACGAGGTTATGAAGGGCCAGATAGAATCAAGCAGTCCACAGAAACAGAGCCTTGATGATGCAAATGTGTGTGTGTTACAGATAGAGAAGAGAGAATTTGGCGATGTGTATGTTGGGTGAGATGCATTTGTACTACAGCATGCAGACTATTTCATTTTGCTGGCCAGAGGTGCGAAACGCACCAGGGAATGTCAATCCACACACACCCACACACACACACACACACAGCCCAGAGATCCAACACACTGTAGTAAAGTTAAATAGGCAGGAAGGCCTGGCAGCGTACAGACACAATGTTGGCTTTCTGATATGAGCAGACAGGCTGAGTACAACTCTCGACAGGCTGAACAAACATGTGGTCACATGAGGACCGTGAGGCTGGAATGGAAGCTGGTTGAAGTGGGGGGAAAAAAGAGTTTGTGGCTAATAGAAATATACACAACTTATGAGAAGCCCCCTTTTCTGAGCTCTCTACTTAAGGTTTTGAACCCCCATGCTGACAGAAAGGTCAGCTTGTTAATCCAAAAGAAGGTAGTGGTCGACCAGATCAAAAGCTTTGGTCAATCGATGACAATGGCACCTGGTAATTTACTATCATTACATGCAGAGATAAAAAAAAAAAGGTTTAAACAAAGCAGTATAGCTGTGGAAGGATTTTATCAAAAGAAAGATTGAAAAGGTGAAACAAAATTGCAGTAAGATAACATGACAATGGACCATAAATTAGTTTTTCAAATACTTTTGCAGTGGAAGAAATCATTGACATTGGTCTTTAAGTTCATGGCTTCCTTTGTGCCAGGGAGTGGTACGTGAACTTTTCCATATGTCAGGTATTTCACAAGTAGATAAAGACACGTTCAAACTCAGAAACCAGATTACAGGACACATATTTGGCTCCACCCTTGCCTCTGTCAACCCATACAAGACAGTTGTCTGGTTATTTTGTGATAAATGACCCACCATCTATCAAAACAATTGCCAATGATCTTGAATCAATCATTTTGTTAAATCAACTAAATATTGGATTGTTATTTTGATATTATGAAATAATTATTTTGTGATGACAGAAAATCCAATTTTCATAAAAATTTCGTTCTCTTCGCTGGTCGAGTGAGACGTTTGTATCGTTCGTGATACAAAAGGACCCGAGTGAAATACTAAGCCAGTATTACACCAAATCTGCAGAGAAGGTAAATCAGCCCCGTCTCAAGGAAAAGGAGACAACGCGTTTTTTTTTCCTGCAAGTCGACTGGACCGTGTTTCCGCTCCACTGCCCTGGTCGGTACGGATCGTTAATCTCTGGCGAGAGGTTAACTCAGTTCTGTTCACCGGGGGAAATCCACCGGACAAACTAACGGACTGCACACCAAAAGTAAGAGGCTTTCATAGTTCTGGGCAGACTTTAGAACTAGTGGGTTTATTAATGAGTAAAAGTTATTGCTACTATTTGTTTACCATTAATAAGGGATCGGACCGCTGCGTCCTATGTATTGCTGTGAAGAATATCCCAGATCAAGATATTGTGATATGTTGTGTTGAATATTGCAGCTAGCTTGTCAAAACTGTAATTGCTACCTGCTAACTCCCCCTCCACTGCTGAGGAGTTTTAGTTACTGTTCTGCGAGATAATAATCTCCGTCGGTCCCATTGCGTAACATACAGACCCATGGTCAGATCCTTTGACGATGTTATTTACGCTAAAAGTCTCCTTTAGCGTCATATCTAAACACGCTGGGTCGGGACTGTTGGCGTCACTTTTGACGCAGTTGGAAAAGATGGTGGGTGGGCTTATAAAAAGTACATTTCCATGACAAGAACGGGACATTTGGGTTTAGGAAAAGAAGAACGGGACAGTTGGGTTTAGGTAAAGAAGAACGGGACAGTTGGGTTTAGGTAAAGAAGAACGTGACAGTTGGGTTTAGGAAACATAGCATGTGGGACACGAAGCCCAGGCTCCTGGGGGAAGGTCCTGTGTTGTTCAACTCATCCACCACCCCAACCAACCTCCCTGTGCGGAATTTTGGGCTTTCATACTACTCTGTCTGTATTTTACGATTTCGGAGTGAGAACGGATTAAATTATATGATGTTACTTGTTAGAATAATTACATTATCAAATGATAGACAGGGCCACTGAAGATATATCAAAGTTCATTTAACCCAACAAGGAGCCAGTTTCAGTACTCACAGCATGAATACAGAAGTGACCTAACGAAAAGCTCTCTACAGCTGATTTTTATAATTACCAAGTGAAATGTAATAATCATAATACAGAGTAGATGTCGTCAATTGTTATCTTGTCGGAGTCGATGACGTCTCCCCTATCTGGTCTGAGAGGGCATGTATGCCCTCAGGAACACACCATGCTCAGACAAGGACAAAACAGTGGCTCCCATGTTATCTTGTGACTTCAAGTATAATATTCTTCTATGCAAACAGTTTAATAATAACAAGAGGGAAAGTATGTATCATAATTCCCCTAACATTACTGTAAATAATATCATCAAAGTCCTTATTAACGGTAACATGTAATCAGGACAGCCAAACACACACACATACTGGGGAGTAGGCACGGCGTGTGTTTCCCGGCTTTTGAGGCGTCCTTTCCCCGTTGTTTTTCTCCTAAACCCAACCTCTGCGATTCCGTTATTGTCGCGCTTCACCCGCGGTGTGTTTCCCGGCTTTTGAGGCGTCCTTTCCCCGTTGTTTTTCTCTGAAAAAGGGATGGCAATAGTGGCGACCAAGCACGTTTACATGAGACGCTAAAGGAGACTTTTAACGTCAAATAAGAACGAGAAAGGATCCTGACCGAACGTCCTTATTTTACGAGTTGGGTGTGAGAATGTGTTGCCTAATTATATATTCCGTGGTATTTACAAAAACTGTCAGTAAGAGTGCGCCTCTATTCTGCGGGGGAAATTCTCCACCTCTTAAAAGCAGGTCTAAACCAAGAAGCGCGTTTTCCTGTGTGTAAAAATTTATCTTATTCAATGGGAGCAGACTAAAAACTAAATAAAAAAAACCACCTCCGTGTCTGTTCCAATTTTGATAAACAATTTGGTGATAATTTAACTGTATAACACTCTCTTTAATGACTTAACACCATCAGATGGGTTGACATATAAATGATATAAACATATGTATACATATTAAGCCAACACAACACTATCATAACAGACCATACATGCCTTCATTCTCTACAGAGATCTCAGAAGTATCTATGCCGTACACAACTTCCACCTGTTCGGCAACGAGGGTTTGCTGCACCACCTCTTCAGTAGTAGATAGCGTGTCTATTTCTGGTGGACCTGAACCGGTTCTCCTCGATTGTGCCCGGTTGTACGCTACCTTCTCTTTTGTTCTGCGCTTTATGTCTTGCCACCGTTTTTTTTACCCTCCTCTCCGTGTAGATGATAACAAGTTGATTGTATTTCGTATGGCAAACCAAATGGAATTTATTTCCAAGATTGTAGATGTTCTGCCCTGTAATATGTTCACGTTTGTTGTTACTTCATGCACTAATAGATCAATTTCATCGTCACTAAATTTAAGCTTGCGCTTTCTTTTTCCCGTAGGAAGATCCATGATAGATACATGCCGGCCATTCTTTACTCTTTTACAGGCGCGCTAATGGTGGGCAGAGTATGCGCTGATTGCCTGATGGGTGTCAGGTTTGATAAATACTACGCAAAATGTGGAAGCATAGTGTGCTATTACCAAACTTGCATAAACAGACGCAGCGCAAACTGCGCTAGTGTTAGTAAATTAGGCCCTGTATACCTTTCATCAGAGCTCTAAATGTGTGTGAATGTTTATCTGATGATAAACCAGTGTATGAATGTGTGTGAATAGTTCCTGTACTATGTAAAAACGCTTTGAGTAGTCATTAAGACTAGAAAAGTGCTATATAAATGCAGTCCATTTACATTAAAGCAGACCAGAAACACGTGTAAATAAGTCCATTTTACCTGGTCTTCAAATCCAGCATTCTAAACAAGTTATTGTAAGCAACACTTAATAATGTGTAATCCATCCATGCATATTTATATCAGCAGTGTCTGGGAGTGTAAGCATGGTCATTGGATTAATGTCTTTCACTGGGACTCAGGCTTCTTCTTCTTCCTTTTTCCAAAATATGAATAATGATGTTGAAGGAGGCATGAGTGTGTGTTTGCTAAAAGCAAAGCCCTTAATCTAAATGTTGTTTAATAAGCAGTGTTAATTTCACCAACAAAAACTATGATATTTTTTCCTATGTCTATTTAATGTTTATTTGTGTTATTCTGATGTGTGTGAATTTTTCTTTTGAGCTGCTGTAATAAGGGAATTTCCCCAGTGTGGGATTAATAAAGTCTACCTTATCTTATCTTATGTTAAAACATGACGAATGCTAAACAGAAAGTGAAAATATTGACTATGACAACATGTCCTTTTCTTTAGAAGGTCATTTAGCTGTTGAATACACTAAAGTCATCTACAATCTCTCGGATAATTAAACAGGAGGAAGAAACAAAATAGCTGGGTGTCTAAAATCCTGCTACCTTTGGGATTCATTGAAACCCCGAGCCAGATCATGCTGCCCAATATCAGTGTCTTACAACACTGTCTGTGTCCTACCACTGTTCTTGTAGCTGAATGGGAGTAGGTTTCAAAATCTTCCCAGAATATTGGGATGTATACAAGAAATGTACGCCATGAAATTTGCTGAGCACATTCATGCTTCCCGGAGAATAAAGCATTTTCCATGGACAAACCATTACCATAATACACCTTGAAGCATAGCATACTGCATGTTGTAGCAGTAGCCTTGTATGATGTACTGATGAGCAAATGGATTGCAAAATATCTGAAAAGTTACCATTGGGCCAAAATGTTCACTTGTACAGCACATTGCCATGAAATCTATTGAAATAAATTATTCAAACAACAGCCTGTCACCACTTTTGCCAAGTAGATATTGGTGCATCTGAGATGATTAACCCTTCCTTCCAATGTACCCTTATATGGGCTGCAGTCCCCATGACTGAATAGGAAAATGCTGGATAAAGGATGGATGTACACTCACCTAAAGGATTATTAGGAACACCCTACTATAGATATGTTTCCATCGACCCGTTTTTATCCGAATTAAGTGATATCGAATGAAAAATGCCTTATGGAAACAGTAAAATCCGACTGAATTTCATGAATATCGACTCAAATGAAATACGTTCGGTCTCATCGGATTTTCTCTTGATCGATATACGGCTTATGCGATAAATGCTGATGGAAACGTTATTTGCCGAATAAATAATGAATTGCGATTAAGTTTTAGGTCATTTTATGGTTGCAACCCGCAATAAAACGAAGAAGAAGAAGTTTCAGTTCATTTCCGCCCAGTATTTCCGCTCTGTTTGCAAAACAAAAACAGATGTAAGTGGACAAACGAGGAGACGAGATACTTTTTTAATTTAATTTACCAGAAAAATATAACAGCTATTTTAGATAGCAAAAATCTAAGAAACGCCATCATTTATCAGGAGCTCACGAAGGAAATGACCAACAGTTACGACAGGGACATTAAACGCTAAACTTAAAGTGATGGTTCGGAGTAATTTCAGCCTGTACACCATGACCGGCATGACCCCCCCCAGAAGCTATTTCACCTGGGTCTAACATTGGGAGTTTTTAGCGTAGAGTAGCGTTAGCCGCTGAATAGCTTAGCGCGAAGCTAATGGATCCGAAGTATCTCTTAACATTACCCCACTAATAATCCCGAAATGATACCAAAGGTCTACACTAGTATATATAGGTTATGCACTCATAAAGCGTGGGATTGTAAAGTTTGTAAGTACACCAGAAGGTTATGTAACATTTCACTTGCCTGCTAGCTTCTGCTCTCTGCTGTTGTTGTTGCTGCGTAAGACGAGTGCTTAGGGACATCTACAAATTACAACACCGAAAAGAGATGCAACAAAAATATTTTTTAATTTAACTTATTTTTTAAAGTAAGTGCTGTAGTATAACTAGCAGGAGACAAGTAATAATTGAGGTAAGTTTGGAGACATTACCTTATTTAATCATTAAATTAATAAATATTTTTGTTGCATCTCTTTTCGGTGTTGTAATTTGTAGATGTCCCTAAGCACTCGTCTTACAGCAGCAACAACAACAGCAGAGAGCAGAAGCCAGCAGGCAAGTGTTATTTACATAAACTTCTGGTGTACTTACAAATTTTACAATCCATCGTTTTATGAGTGCATAACCTATTTGTACTACTGTAGACGTTTGGTATCATTTCGGGCATTATTAGTGGGGTAATGTTAAGAGACACTTCGGATCCATTAGCCTCTGCGCTAAGCTATTCAGCTGATAACGCTACGCTACGATAACGCTCCCAATGTTCGACCCAGGTGAAAAAAGCTTCTGGGGGGCTGTTTGGCTCGAGATCATGGTGCAAAGGACCCTAGGGTGAAATTACTCCGAACCATCACTTTAAAAAAAGCTTAACGTGGTTTAATGTATCTAAACAACGATGATCATCACCAGATTTATCATGGATATATCTTGTCATGAACACTTAAGCCTGTCAAAAAAACTAAATCGAAATCCAACGATTATAGAAGTTATCTCACGTTAATATTTTCTTCATCAGTGGCTGTATTAATATTATTAATATGGCGAGGAAAAAGCTTAACGTGGTTTAATGTACCTAAACAATGATCAGTGATTACCAAATTTCTCTCTCATATTGCTCCTCATAACCACTGAAAACTGTAAAAAACTCGAACCCAAAGTCCAATTATTATGGACATTATCTGACATTAAGCGTTTATGCAGAGCCTATGGAAAAAGCTTACGTGGTTGAATGTACCTAAACAATGATCAATCATCACCAAATTTCTCTCTCATATTACCCATCATAACCACGGAAAACAGTCCAATTATTATGGACGTTATCTGACATAAAGCGTTTCTGCTTCAGGGCAGCGGAGCGGCTGGGGGTTGACTCTCCACGGTTCTCATTGGCTTTATAAGTCCTAATGTGAAAAAGCTTAACATGGTTTAATGTACCTAAACAACGATCAATCATCACCAAAAAAATCCTCTTCTATATTGCTCATCATAACCACTTAAAACGGTCAAATCTAACCCAATGTCCAAATATTATGGACGTTATCTGACACATTAACGTGAGATAACTTATAATCGTTGGATTTCGATTTAGTTTTTTTGACAGGCTTAAGTGTTCATGACAAGATATGACCAAGATACATCTGGTGATGACTGATCGTTGTTTAGATACATTAAACCACGTTAAGCTTTTTCACGTTAAGCGTTTTAGAATGTCCCTTACGACAAGCCGTGGGACGTCCTGCGGAGTAAATGGAAGGCGCTCAAACAGCGATACACGGCTCAAAAAAGAGAGTTGTCTCGCAGCGGTGCCGGAGGGAAAATAAAAGGCAAGTTCCACCTTTTTGATGAGCTGGATCAGATCCTCAGCCAAAGGCCCATCGGAGCTTAGGCTATAGCTTGGCTTCTAATATTAACAACTACTTTTTCTAGCAAAACTTGAATTGATTCAAAAATGAATGGAAACACCATAAAATGTCTCAAATCAATTCGATATACCAATTTAATCGCAAAACAGCATGTGACGTCATTACGCACAGGTTTTTATTCGCTTTAAAGCTGTTTGATGGAAACACACTTTCACCAGCTTTATTCGCATGAGTTTTTTTACCGAACTTCAGATAATTCGATTGACAAGTGGATGGAAACTTAGCTACTGACCGTGATTGGCCCCCTTTCACCTTCAGAACTGCCTTAATTCTTCGTGGCATTGATTCAACAAGGTGCTGGAAGCATTCTTTAGAAATGTTGGCCCATATTGATAGGATAGAATCTTGCAGTTGATGGAGATTTGTGGGATGCACATCCAGGGTACGAAGCTCCCGTTCCACCACATCCCAAAGATGTTCTATTGGGTTGAAATCTGGTGACTGTGGGGGCCATTTTAGTACAGTGAACTCATTGTCATGTTCAAGAAACCAATTTGAAATGATTGGAGCTTTGTGACATGGTGCATTATCCTGCTGGAACCAGCCATCAGAGGATGGGTACATGGTGGTCATAAAGGGATGGACATGGTCAGAAACAATGCTCAGGTAGGCTGTGGCATTTAAACAATGCCCAATTGGTACTAAGGGGCCTAAGGTGTGCCAAGAAAACATTCCCCACACCATTACACCATGGTAACAAGGCATGATGGATCCATGTTCTCATTCTGTTTACGCCAAATTCTGACTCTATTATCTGAATGTCTCAACAGACATCGAGACTAATCAGACCAGGCAACATTTTTCCAGTCTTCAACTGTCCAATTTTGGTGAGCTCGTGCAAATTGTAGCCCCTTTTTCCTATTTTTAGTGGAGATGAGTGGTACCCGGTGGGGTCTTCTGCTGGTTGTGGCTTCATAAATGCTTTGCTGCATACCTTGGTTGTAACGTGTGGTTATTTGAGTCAAAGTTGATCTTCTATCATCTGGAATCAGTCGGCCCATTGTCCTCTGACCTCTAGCATCAACAAGGCATTTTCGCCCCCCAGGACTGCAGCATCCTGGATGTTTTTCCTTTTTCAGACCATTCTTTGTAAACCCTAGAAATGGTTGTGCGTGAAAATCCCAGTAACTGAGCAGATTGTGAAATACTCAGACCAGCCCGTCTGGCACCCACAACCATGCCACGCTCAAAGTTGCTTAGATCACCTTTCTTTCCCATTCTGACATTCAGTTTGTAGTTCAGGAGATTGTCTAGGCCTGGACCACACCCCTAAATGCATTGAAGCAGCTGCCATGTGATTGGTTGATTAGATAATTGCATTAACGAGAAATCTTACAGGTGTTCCTAATCTTTAAGGTAAGTGTATATATGAACAGTATCAAAACATTTAACTCCAAGGCATGTAAATCAGCAAACCAAACAGTTCCTTATGTTTTTGTATTAGCTGTCTAGGGCTGTTGGAACAAATACCGAAATTCGAATATAATTCGAAAAGCAAAAGAATCAATACTATTCGAATGCTGAAATTACTATTCGAATGTGCCTTTTTTTATAAATATGTTGGCAAACGTTATCTAATCTTCATCTTCTCGCCTTGGCCTACCCACATATGTCACTCATGCCACGTCTTATGAACAATAACTTAATAAACACAAGGCGTTGTGAGGTCTAAGCTAATGTTTCGTACCGAATAATGTTAGTAAAACATTATGGAGTTAACGTTACATACCGAGTAACGTTAGTACAAGGGGGAGTGATAGGCTGCGGCTGGAAATCGTAACGAAGGATGGGAAATAGTTTTAACATGACTTTAAAATCGACATCCACCGAGCCAAAGTGCTTATGTTAACATCAGTTAGCTCATTCTTGTTTTCTAACTGCATCGCGAGTTATAGTAACATTAGCGTAGCTGGGAGCTTCATGGAGAAAGCTAAAGTTAATGTTAGCTGCCCTACAGCTGTCAAGTTAGCTTTGACTTCTAATATCTGTATTCTCAGTAACGTCACAATCTGTAAGAAACAGGTTGCTTATAAATCACTAAAATAGTAGTGACAGCACCGTTTGGCTTGGTTATTAATGCAGTTAGCATCGTTTGCTACTTACCTAGTTTTTGACAAATCGTTTCAGCTGTACTTTCTAACATGATGTCATTGTGCTAACTTAGCACCGTTAGCCTTTACAACAGAGCTGCTTCACTACACTTGTTAGATAATGTTTATTCCAGAGTTCTCGGTTGATTTGGGTTTGGCGCTGTATGCTCGTGGTGGAAAATTAATGTAACAAAGTGGCGTGCAGGTCCCCTCAAGGCCAGGCTGATGGAAGATCCTCTAGTAGACAGAACAACAAGAACATGCTTATAGTATATAGTGGCATTGACAATGCATAAGCCAAAGTAGTGTAGTACATATTTAACAGGCTGCAACTGAGCATTAACTATTTGAAATATTTGAATATAAAAAAAAAAAATTTAATGGAATTCGAATGGTATTATAGAGGAAGATTGACAGCTCTACTGTCTACACAGTTATGAGGTAACAGAGCCATCAACTGGTGAGTCGTACTGCATGAACGTAAGCCAATGATGGCAGAGGGCAGCTGGTGGGTTTTAGGTAATGGTGTATTGTGGGAAGAAGGAGGAGGATGATTTGAAGGAGCATTCCCTCGGGGAGTACGGCTCAGTGACTGCCATAAGTATGATGAATCAACCTGTAACTCATTGACAGTAACTCCAGGCCCTGTTGACACCCGCAGATGAAAAATGACATGAATGAAACCAACGTCTTTATTTGCAAAGTTGGTCTTTATTCCACTTACATCTCGTTCCATGTGCTCTAAAGGAGCAGTGGTGTGAACAACTGCAGTGGCACTAAAGGTAAATAATGGACATCATTAGCAGCTGAACAAGTTGGATGTCACCCACTATTGAGGAAATATAGTGTTGTTCTCAGCAGGGGCCCAGACTGCAATTTGTAGGTCATGAACTAATTCAGGTCACAGAGAAAGAGTGTAGAAAGTCATGAAGTAAAAATCACCAATATCGACACTTCACATATGCTATGGTGATATTTTGGAGCTTGTTATACAGCGCTCTCCACCACCAGCATCAAAACACCAAATGAAGGGATTATTTTGGCACGAATGCTGTTCATCCCTCCAGAAGAGATTCACAGACTGAGAGAAGCTATGAGTAAGGAGCACTCAAGCTGTTAAGGCTGAGACACACATTGCAATATTTTATCCAACTATAATTATGATTTGGAATCATAACTAACCACAATGGACCAGTCCTTGCAGTCTAAGCCAGTTGCTGATAACAGTCCCAGGTAAACTCATCAAGAATTATTCTTCGTTTACCTTCTGACCCAGCCAGACTCATCGTTAATTTGATCATTTTGAACGTGATGTTATACATCTTAAATCAGGACCATCAACAGCAGGAGAAGAAAAAACAAGCAAAGGGTGAAAATGTGCTGTCTGCCATGAGAATTATTTTATAATCCAGGTTATCAGGTTTTAATGCAGAGCAAATGCATGCAAAGGGTCTGGGAGCCTGCGTATTGTAATCGCATTTCATTTTATTTCTCCGTTGGTAAAAGTGTTGCTATAGCCTAAGCCAAAGAGGTTATAATAATAAGAGGTGACACTCACATGGTTTTTGCGCAACCGCCACCAGAGGGCGCGCTGACAGTATGTCCGCCATTTTGGACTGAATTCTTAGAATAATAATCTGAGCCTGTCAGTGGCAAAACAGGCACTTTTTAAAAATAGTAAATTGAGTGCGGAGTTGTCCAACAACTTACATGTAGCTTGTTTTGCTGACTGCCGCGATCTTGCTTCTGTTTTGCAATTAATGCATCAATACCTGGTAAAATCATTCATTCTGAGTTATTATTACCATGGCCTGCAGTTCTCACAAACTGCGCTACATTTTAATTTTATTTTGTTGTCCTTTCAACTTTATTATCGACGCTCGTATGGCAGAGATAAACTCATAAAAATCGGAGAAGGAAGCGCAGGGACTGGATTAAGTTTAGCGGACAATGCGAATATCATTACCCACGGCATGTTTCGACCACACATCCAACCAAGCGCCACCGAAGGCGGTGTAAGCCAGGCCCAGCTACGGGAGATCACAGCAGATAACTGGCTCCGGGATCGGGCGGCTGCACTTGACAGGCGGACTGTGTTCCACGCTGACAGAGTACAGGACTCTGGTGGGATGAGGGGAGGCGGACTCTTCACGTTATTTATTGTTACATCGCCAATGTTTTGGTGCTCAAATTCAAGTTGATGGACAATGTTTAGATGTTATTTTTTATTTTAAGAAGCTGTAATAGAGGTCTATGCTAAATGCTAGTTTATATAGAAAAAGTGTAGCGTTAGCTAGCATGTTAGTAATGTTGCCAGTTTGACAAGTTCAGTCTATAGTTTCAATTTCAGTTTTTCGTAAAGCCTATTATGCCCATAAACAGGAACGAAGGCAAGGGAATGCGTTTAGATTAAATGACTGCCATGGTTGTTGTTTTCTAGCAGTTTTAAGCAGATTAATCCCTTCTCGTGAGTAGGAATGGCATATTTTACATATCTCCATCATTAATGCAAACACTTCAGTTCAGTCCAAAATGGCTCGGCGACCGGGCGCAATGGAGTGTCGCCTCTTATTATTATAACCTCTATGCCTAAGCCGTGCATGGTGGGGCGGTGCAATTTTCAGGACTGGTCCGAAACCCTGCAAGGACCTCGGACACAAAAACTGACTATAGCAAACAAAATGCGTTCTGCCCTATAACTCTCATACTGTACATAGCACATTTAAAAAACATGCAACAATTAAGTAATACAGTCAGCTAGAAAGAATAAAGAACAAAAAGATCATGGGAAAGAGGGTAGGGGTAGAGACAAGGAGGGTCATTAATCTAGGGTGTTTGTATCAAATTTGTTGGTTTGTCGTTAGTTTATAAAAATAATTTCAATGAGGACTGAAACCCATGAACACAGCACGAGTGTGACGGAGGGGTTGGTGATTTCCAGCTAAGTAGAATAAGTTGGCGTGCTAGTAATGTTGAGAAGGCTATTAAATGTGATCGATGTTGTGAAAGATGAGAAGTTGATAATATAATTAAAGCTGCAGTAGGTAAGATTGTGAAGAGCCAGGACTTTGCCAACAAATTTGAACATCGACAACTTCTCAGTCCCTCCCCCCTTCCTGCTGCAGCCCAAACGGTCTCCTAAGCCCCTCCCACACAACGGAGTTTGACAGAACTGCCGGCATGTCAGACAGACATGTTCAATAACTAAACAACAACACAACGTTAACTTTACTCACCAACAGTAAAACGATGCTAACTAGCAGGCTACCGTTAGCCATTTCAGCATCATATCAGACCGACCACTGTGCTAACGTTACTATCATCCTCACCAACGTAGCTTTGTGGACTTTTGACTACTAATAACCACGTGAAAGATAAATCATTCATGGTAATTATGTTACCTGTTGAGAGGAAATGTGGCTACATCTGCATCGTTCTTCAGATCTTTAAAATCCTGCAGCCACGCCACCTCTGAAAAGCCACTCCATTATTCACGGAGTTTTGGAAAACCTTTCTGCAGCTCATGCGCGGGGAGGGGAGAACGCTATATATGCGTGTACGTGCCTGAGCAGTGATTGACAGGCAGATAGACCACCCCTGTGGCCCTGATTGGAGAAAATCAACCGGGAACGGTGGAATTTGCCAATGGCACTACAGGCTGTAGGAGGTGCCAGAGGAGCTGTCTTTTCTTTCTTTTTTTTTACATAATTCATGTAGTTCTACTGGAACATAGGGTCAGTTTCAGCAAATATGACAGAAAGTTACTTTTATAAGACTTACCTACTGCATCTTTAAACAGACTTTTCAGTTCCACCACTCTTTAACCGTGTTTCCAGCAGCAGCAGGCAGCTGTTTTCAGTAAAAGAAAGTTCTGATAAACCCACTGTACCCTAGCTGTCCAGCACCAGGCAGACAGACAAGTTAGGGACTACCTGGATAACATAGTGGATCATTTAGCAGCTTAAGAGCCAGATGTTTTTCTCAGGAGTTGGTCGAGACCAATATAGAGCTAAAAGAGCGTCCATATTGGATTTACATTCATCAGGTGGACACAAACACAATTCCCTATGTTTGCCATATGAACTTTATTAAGTGATAATCTGTCCATGTTGTGTTTGTTCTGCTGCATCCAAGTGGCCAAAACAATCTGTTTATGCAACTTTAAGGGCTGTTCCCATCTTAAGACACTTGCTGTTTTTTCCTATAATTTAAGGGGCATCTATATCCTCATTATACACAGAATTTTGAGTTTAGGTGATAAAAGCAAATGAGCATGTATGCCTGAGGAAGAGAGATGCCTGCCTGATAGTTGCTTTCATCTCACTTCTAACATGAGACTGACAAATAAAATAAAAAAGTTCACACTGTCACTTTTTCATTCTGCACATATTGTTCCTGTGAATGCTCCTTTATAGATGAAGTTGTGATAGCTTATTTTTCTCACTGCATACGTTCACACACATGCCTCGTGCATTCTGTACACAATTCACCCAGGAGTGTTTAGTATTAGACAGGAACTTGTGTTTGCATATTCCTTGCTAGTTTCATACTAGATTCATACGGTGTATAGCTGTAGCTGAAAAGATAAAAAATAAAAAACATTCAACTCCTGTTTGGAGCAGCCTGTTCTCATGAATCATTCGTTCAAAAAGCTCCGAAAAGTTAAGCACTGTAATTCGTAAGCATTCCACGTTTTTTTCACTGTATTGACCACTGTATATCACTGTATAAGAATGCGGCTGGCTGTGTAGGGAGGAGGTCAGGGGGGATGGGTGGGCGTTAACATACAGGCCTTTAAAGCCACAGAGCGGAGTTCGCTTCCTGGGGAAAACTAAAGACTTTGAACAGGAAATGTGTGTTCCTTAGGAGTGTTTTAATCCAAACCACGATCTTTTTCTAATCTTATATAACTAGTTGTTTTGGTGTCTAATCTTAACTTCCGTCACAGCAAGACACTTATTTTTTGTGGACTAAATTTAACCGTAATGTCAGCTGAAACGACCGGCAGCTCGCGGTGCTTTGTACCCGGCTCAAAGTGACCTATTTTCGGGTAACTGAACCACCAACTACCGTTGATACAATGGATGCAGCTTAAACAACTAGCAACTGCCGCTCGGCGTCATGGAGCTTGTAGCCAGCCCGGCGTCACATGACCAGCCGGCAGTCTCCTAATTTCGTAGGATATCATACATTTGGGGTGCATACTGTAAATTTTCGTACGATGTCATACATACCCGTTCATGAGAATGCGTTTTGGAATTAGGGCTGGTTTTGGCTTAGTTTTAGGAAACATTGATGTTCCTCAACAAAGAAACACAGAGGTCTTCAGGACAATGGAACAATGCTATGGCAGGGTTTCCTTCCCACAGTGATAGTAGTGTTGATAGTCGATAGTAGAGGTTAGCCACCTCCCCTGAAATAAAGACATTCATACATTTTTATCAAATGCAACATTAACTGTGAGGAAAAGGAGCAGAGGCACCAGTTCAGTTCACACAGCAAATGTTATGTACTTAATGAGTATGACTGTTGTTTATGCCTTTATCTGCTTATTAAATTCATCACAAGATGAATTGTGTGGGTGACTTACCACCTCTGATAAAGAATTTCATGATAGAAATGCTGTGGGTTATGTTACAGCCAGTAGTTTTACATATTTAACTGTTGTTTCTGAGAAAACAAGTTTCAGCATTTTGGTATGTCAACTGACTACCCATGAGCTTCAGTGATCATTGCTTGGCCAGCCATGAAGTCAAAGTTCTAACAAATAAAAAAAAAACACTGTGCCATAGTTGCTGAATTGTGTCTAGAAATCTACTACTGTACAAAGTTCAACTTCTAACTTCAGCCTAACCTCAGAATCATGGCAGTAGAATTTGAAGCTGATTGATTGCAACCTTGGGACTGTTGAGGTTTTTTTTTTAGGAAACAAGTGTATTTTTATAGTATAGTTTTATAGTATAGTTTATTGCATTTAAGCATTAGGATTCAACTGCCAGAGCAACATGGAGGAGTAAAGTGCAGCTAATCCATTCCTGACAGCCAGGTTGCCTTAAATCCTCTAAGCTACACCATCTGATGCAGATGTGGATCCAGTACACTTTGGTCTTGCATGTTCAAATCTTACATTTGTTAGTGGCTAGAATTTTAATTTCACATTTAATCCGCCTCCACTCTGTAGCACTCCAAAGGCCAAAACTGCAAATGGTTCAAAAGCAAATAATCTCTCCACTATTTATCTAAAATGCAGAAAAAAAAAACAGAACTGAAGATAGACCAAAAAAGGCTCATACCCTGACTCATATGGGACTTGCCAGACACAGAACTGTAAAATAAGTTCTGTCGCAGCCAACGCCATCATCTTCTGCTTAACCGAACCCGGCCCCTCAGTCAGGATCAGGGTAATCAAACTAGAAAGGGCAACGTTTTCTGAAGAAATTGTATGTGTGTAATGATATAATAAATTAAAACTAATGAAAAGCAGTACATTTTCCAGTATTTACACAAGCTGAGAAGAATGCAAAAAGCTGTCCAGTCCATCGTCGAGAGAAACGTGCTTACATTTCAAACTGTTTTAGTATAAAACTGATGTGCTTTCATTGACTAAATGAAAAGATTTGCAATCAGTGATACATTTTAAAATGTCATTCATTTTAACAACACAATAACCATAAATTTGCCTCTGGCTCTACTAAGATTCTCATTAATCTCATCCACTTGTAATTAATCTATCGACTTCCCTTTTTCAGGAATTGACATATTATCATGCAGAGGTGGGTAGAATAGCCAAAAACTCAGGGGCAATAACAAGTACTCAAGTATAGAAGTTAAAGTATTCATCATGAAAAATACTTGAGCAGTGAGTAATTTGAAAAAACTGAGACTCGCGGACAAGTGACGTTTATTTCCCCAATCGTTTGTTTAAATAACTCAACACATTATAATTACACACATTAAAAGATTAACTGAAACCTGTGGTAAGAGATTGCTGGCGTAACAAGCTCGCTGACCGCGCTCTCACTCACAACAGACGGTGACTTTGCGCGGGAATGGAGTGCTGTGGGCTGCCAGTCGTGACGCAGCTCCAAGTACCTCACAGCAGGCCGGGGTCTGTGAAGGAAGGCAGGCCGGGCGGCGAGGCAGCTACACAGGCTGCACCGGCGCTGAACTCCGACACACCGTCGGACAAAATTTGCAATTAGCCATCCATTTTCGTAAAGCGGCCCATATTTGAGCTTTACATAGTTGATTTCTCGCATAAAAAAGTTTCAGAAGTGAATTTTGTAATGGAATAGCAGAGATCTGCGTGACCTAGCTAGATTCAGAAGACTACCTGATCTCAGGTCAGTTGTGTAGCCTATGTAAATGTTGGGGCGTGACCGTTCTCTTAATACACCCATGGGCTGACAAAGGTTCCGGTTTTTGGGAGGGTGACGTCAACTTCCAGCTTTGTTGACATTCGCCCGTTTTCAGCGGCAGTTTCAAAATATGAGATTTTCATAGTAAAGGGGTGTCAATGGGATTTTGAGCTTCTATGTATGTCCTATTTACCCACCGAACTGTCGTTATTCAACTATGACAGGGTAAAATCGGTTTTGTATTCTATCACCTCTTTAAAGAGTTAGTGTGTCTTTTTGGACCGTGAATAAGAAAGCTCCCTTGCTGGGCTCTGGCTGTGTTTGACTTCAGTGTCCTCCTCAGGGCCTCATTAGGCTGGGGATGACTGGTGTAACTGGGTTTGTGTCTTCCAGGGAGACGCTGTCTTCAAGACCTGATTAATAATACAGTTATGACTGCAGTTAAAGTGCTGCTATTTACAGGCATTTCTTTGGTGCTTGCTGGTATAGAGGGGAAATATTTCACATCTCATAATTTTCCATCTCTCTATATCTCACTCTCAACTAGATTTGATTTCATTTAATTCAATTTAAAACAAGAAAGTCTAAACCCACTAAAGGTTGCAATACAGTATTCATGACACAGCACAACACCAAAGTGTTGGATAGTATGAGTAATATATGATAATAATAATAATAATATACAGTAGTCTGTACTGAGAGTTTTGCTCTTCTTGGATAATGTACAGTATTTACAGTTTTCACTGATGGTGCCACTGGAGGAAAAGACATGGGGTCAAATAATCAGAAGGGTTCATCCCCTTGGGAATATGAACATGCTCAGTAAATCAAATAGCAATCTGACAATCATAATATTAAAAGTCATGCGTACAAAGTTGACTTTGTCCTGATGAATGAGGAAAACTCAGGATGTGACCAAGCTAGAAAATGGTTCATTCTATATATATTTACTTGTGTACAAGAAGAATTTGCTCCTATCTTAATGGTTAGATCACTAAAAACAAGAGGGAGTCATCCTTTGTACACTGTGAACGTCCACAATACATTTCAAGGAAATCCAGTCATTCAAACTTTCACCTAATGGTGCTATGTTCTAGGATAGGCTTATAAAAGATCACTATGAAAAATCCTCTGGCAACCATGCATGTCTATTCCAACTTTTATGGAAATGCTTAAAAAAGTATTTGTTAAGGTGAAATGATCATCCAAAAGTAGTGCTATGCTCAAGGTCAGGGGTTCAGCAAAATCCCTAGGAATCATCCTCTGGGGAGTATGAATGAGCTCGATAAATGTCATTAAGACCATGCATGTACAAAATTGAATTGCAATCAGATCAGTAGTTTTTAAAATATTTGAAAACTAACATGGCCACCCTTCAACCCTGCTGCAATCCAGGTTAAATAAATACATTTTAGATTTTCTCCTCATTGAAAGCGATACTAATAATAAAACAAGAATGATTATAAGTTTGTTTTATTTCTCTCACTCTTTTACTGTGTGTGTGCGTGTTTGTGCTCCATCTTATTTGTCTAGCTGCACAGTGTTGACTGCCAGAGGTGAATCACTGCTTGTGTCAGCTCTTTGGCTATTTATAACTCATCACATAGAACTAAAATAGTATTATCGAACCAAATCAGTGTCGCATGCCTGTATGGTGAACGGAGAATCAACAAACGGACAGGTCTTGATGTATTGAAGTAATAGGGGTCTGTGTTTAACAACAGCAATACTATAGGAAAACCTCCATTTACAATCTCTAACACAACTCGTGGAGTATAATCCAAGTCTCATTTATCCAGTTGTATTCTCAGTACTTCCCATACGAGTAGTGCACCTGTGCAACGTATGTGTAATCTGTGCATTTTACCTTTGGTGAATCTTACATGTTATGGTGTTTAATTTCCAATTTACTTTCAAGTAGAGAGATAAGAGAGAGCACCAGTGGTCGAGCAAGCTAGAGAGTGAATGAGGAGGAGGAGTGCCGAACAAAGCAGTGAATCAGAGGAATAAAACGCTACTTGCTGATTGTGCTGTGAGTGCAGCATTGTGGATTATGAGTGAATGAAGAGCTTCATACTGGCTGTGCGTCTGTGTCAGTTAGACATTTGCGTCGGTATGGGATGCTGAGGGACAAAGCAGCGGTTGGGAATGAGAACGCTGTTATTGGCTGAAAGTTGCACACCAACATAGAGCCCAAAGGCTCTTTGCTGACACCCATAAATGTCCCGCACAAATAGCAAAATAAGAAGAAAAGAGAAAATACAGGCAGAAGGACTCAATACAGACACCACCACACATGTGTAGTGGGTCATAAGTGATGATCGAGCACCATATACAACAATATAATAGGCAACACTGCATATTATACGTTTAAGCTATTGTTGTGGAATTGTCAGTTTAGCCAAGGTTAATCTGGTTTTGCATATGATTCTTTAACCTTTTTACAACGTGCTATCACCTGTCCTCTGATGGAGTTCCCTACAGCCTGTCTCAGAACCAGCACAAGATGCAGACCTTTAAAGAGAGCGTTATGAGTCAAATTTTGTTTTGAACATGGCGCTCTAAAACAGAAAAGATGGTTCCAACTTGGATTGTACATAATGACTGTGATCCGCTGTTAAATGGTATTGAGCAACGCTCAAATGCCTATACATTGAGACAGAACAATTCTTGTGTTGTTGTGTAGTTGCTGTGCATCTCTAAAGTATTTTTTTAAATTGTAATTTTTTTTCTATTCTATATTAATATGTCTTGTGTATGCACCATTACACCAAAGTAAATTCCTTTTATGTGAAAACCTACTTAGCAATAAACTGGATTCTGATTCTGAGCGAAGTGGCAGAGTTTTTAGATGTCAGGCGAGAGTTAGCTGGAGGTGAGTGCTAATAGAGGATGGCATGGAGAGGAGGAAGCAGGTTGATGAAAAGCTCTTTATGCTGCTTAGGCCAATCCTCCGGCTCGTCTTCCAGGGCTAATCAAGCCTCACAGGGAGCATGAGTTAGCTAAAGGAAAAGAAGGGTTTATCTGAGAGCAGGAAGACATTGCTAATCACTGTAATGTGGTTAGTTGGACTGGTATTGATCTAAACCACATATGCCACCAGTCTCCATTGAAGGGGTCAATGTGGAGGTGGTCAGCACATAGTACCTGGGGGTACACTTGGACAACAAACTGGACTGGTCAGCCAACACAGATGCACTGTGTCGGAAAGGGCAGAGTCGGCTTTACTTCCTGAGGAGGCTGAGGTCATTCAATGTCTGCAGTAAGCTCCTCTGGATGTTTTACCAGTCAGTCATTGCCAGTGTCCTGTTTTCTGCTGTGGTGTGCTGGGGAGGCAGCATTAAGAAGAGAGACGCTGGGCGACTGAACAGGCTGGTAAGGAAAGCTGGCTCTGTTGTTGGCATTGAGCTGGAGTCACCCACAGCAACTGCAGAGAAACAGACCATGAGCAGGATGCTGGCGATCATGGACAATGACCGCCACCCACTACACAGCACATTCTTTAAACAGAGGAGCATGTTCAGTGGCAGACTTCTGTCACTGCCATGCTCAACAGACAGGTTGAGGAGGTCCTTCGTCCCCAGGGCCATCCAACTCTTCAATACCACACAAAGGGGGAGGGCAGAAATGGACTTTTCAGCATGAGCCTGTCTCTCTCAGCCCCTACAACCATTATATCACTTTGTCTGCTGTACACCTGACTGTCTTATAGGCTGTATTAGCCCTCCTACGCAATCTGGACTCTGGTCATAACATCTACATCTTATAACTTATTCCCTGTTATATATTGTTCTTAATGTATATTATTTCATTTCTTGTTTGTCAGGGAATTATAATATGCTTACATTCTTGTCCTTTCATAGTCATAGTTAATATTTAATAATAAGCTATTGCACTGTTCAATCCCTGCACTGTTCACTACCACCATTGCACACAGTCTACCATAGCACGTTTAACTCTTTAAATTTCTGTGATTGATTTTTATAACTCTTTAATTTTCTGTGAGTGATTTTTATGTATGTGAGATATATGTGTGTATGTGTGTTTGTTGTGTTATGGTTGTCTAAGCTACTGGATGCCTAAAATTTCCCTTGGGATGAATAAAGTATCTATCTATCTATCTATCTATCTATCTATCTATCTATCTATCTATCTATCTACTGTATCTATTGTTCTGGACCACTGGCTGCACCCACACAAACAGAGCTTCCTCTTGGCCATCACCACTTTCTCCAAATGCCTCCATTCTTATCTCTGTCTTTTCATATTTAGGTCTGTTTGTTAGTAAGCAGGCATTATATGGGGAAGACACTGTGATACTGGTTTTGATGGGTGATACATAATAGATATGGATAGGTTTAGAGACTAATGACTCGAAAGACTAATTACAGAGATTATACTGACTGAAAATCAAGGAAATTAATATCAAAACTGGACCCATAGATGACATTATTTACCGTGAGTTTAACCTTGCTCTCAGCGAAATTACACACTCCAAAAACATATCCATAATTGCTGAATGGAACAGGCAGCGATAGCATAGCTACAGCATGTAGGATGCTCCAATTTCTGGACAGGTTTATCAGCCACAGTGTACACCTAGGGCTGTTAGGGCTGGAACGATGCATCGACCTAATTGATTTTGTTGATACCTCGATTTGCGTAATGCCCTATTGCTTTCTGATGAGTCAAGTTGTGATCAGTTAGTTGATGCGCATATAGACATATAAAACAAAACAACATAGATTTACATTAAAGTCACACTGTACAGTAAGTCGTAGTAGGAAACCATAGATAAGATACAGCGTCTGTAATTTGACGTGCGACTCCGCGTCTGCCATATTGGAGCGCTCAAGATCCGCAACTAAACAAATACAGTGTATCGAGAGATGCCGACTTCTCTACAAAATGGACAGTTACTTACTTCATTCTGAACCGATTTTCATGAAATTTGGTTTGCTATAAATGTGAGGAATAGAACACGATGCTGGTTACTTATTGGAATTAAAATCAGTTACTGGGGATGGATCCAATAAATGCTGGGCCAAAACATTAACCTTCTGAATAGCCACAACTTCGTCTCTGAACAGGCAACATCAAGTGTAAATTATTTACAATTCTAGCTTTTGTGAGTTTCTCTGTACATACAGTATCTATTACATTGTTATAAAGCTGCCTGGTTGCTTGTCATTGTATTAATAATTAAATCAATTAATTAATTAAATAAACAAGACTATGTTTGTTCCTCAGAAGAACATCCAGTCAGTTCATCCATACACCCCAAGACACCTAATAAGTCCACTTCTGCAGGCTGGATGGTTGTCAATACACAAAGAAATGTCACAAATATTGGTAGTCTAAAATATTTTATTTTTATGATCCTTAATTCACTTATAGTAGTCGCATACAGTACAATACTATGATATAATAATACAATCCAATAATTATACTATGAATAATATTCTATTATAGTATTGTGGTATTATTATTATTATTATTATTATTATTATTATTATTATTATTATATTGCATTGTATACAACAATATTGTATTATATTAGTTGAATAAATGGTTAAAAGATTATTCTAATGACCTATTGTGCATCCTTATGACAAACTTTACAGTTTTAACTCCACAACTGGAAAAGCTCCGAGAACAGCCATGATTTAGTTCTGAATCTGTTGTTGGTCCTCCCTAACACGGCGCATAGTGGATGTAATGAACACTGCGGTCTCTATGGGTGCTCTTAAGATGTAATCTTGTTAATACTTGGCCAGTGTCAGTCCCTTACATCTGTAAACCCATTTGTCAGTCAAACCTGAGTGTTATTTTGTCGGCACTGGCCTCTTGTCAGTTAACGGACAAGGTGGATGCCATGCCACACAAACCCCACTCCCATGTAATTACTCAGCCGCCCCGCGTCCACTGCCTGCAGGTGGGACACTGAACACTCCTCCCCACTGTCAACCCTTTTACTGGGAGTAATGAGGCACACCACACACACGCACACACTCAGCACAAAACCTATCCGTGTGTTTGTGTGTGTGTGTGTGTGTGTGTGTGTGTGTGTGTGTGTGTGTGTGTGTGTGTGTGTGTGTGTGTGTTGCTTAAGCTATTTGTGTGAGTGAGAAATAAAAGAAATAGCCTAAAAATAGCAAGGAGGTGGGTGCAAGACCAAATGCCCTGTCACTCAGCTTTTGTAAAGAGTACCCAATTAAAAATGATTTTTTCACTTGTTAAGTAAGAAAAGGCAGGAGTGTGTTAATGTTAATGGGGATTACAGGGATGATTAGAGACAGCAGAGAGAAAGACAAAGACACAGCACTGAGTTCAGTGGCATGATGGTGTGTACATGCACCTGTGTGTGTGTGTGTGTGTGTGTGTGTGTGTGTGTGTGTGTGTGTGTGTGTGTGTGTGTGTGTGTGTGTGTGTGTGTGTGTGTGTGTGTGTGTGTGTGTGTGTGTGTGTGTGTGTCTGTTTGTACATACACACACCCCTCCTCCACCTGGGATGGCCTGCCAGGCAGAATTGAACAGCTGGATGCAGCTTCTTCAAACCCACACAGAATAATGGCTGCAATTTGGCGCTTGATGAATCCCAGGGAAAACAGAAATCATTTTCACCCGCCTCCATTATGCCTTGATAGCACTCCTCCAGCTCCATCTGCACAGGCCAATCTGACACTCAAGTGTTTGTTCAAAACAACAAATACCTTTTAATCACTTGTGAACATCCATATGTTTTCATTGAAAAGGGTGCTCGACATCAGCCGTGCTCAAAAAAGAAGAAAACTGATTTCCATCCCCCTGAAGCACATGCTGCTGCTACACACATCAAGTCCCATCAATACCGTCGGACATTTTAGGGAACAGACTTGTTTGCTGTCTCGGTGAAATGAGAAGATCGAAAGGCTATCAGTTTTAAGTTTATAACATTATCTAAAGTGGCAAGCTAGTCGCTGATACAGCCAAGACTCATGAGTTTTGATCAGTTAGGAAATTGCCAGTTTAAATCCACGGCGTTCCTCTTCCGGGATTGCGCCGTTGCCGCCGGAATTCACTTTTTTCGGCCGGATATCGGTTTCCTTCCGCTTTTATTGTGTTGCCATTCTCAACTGTGGTGGATTTGTGAGGACTATGGTTAACTGCTCCTCAGATCTCTGCAGGGTAAATCCAGACAGCTAGCTAGACTATCTGTCCAATCTGAGTTTTCTGTTGCACGACTAAAACTACTTTTGAACGTACACACATTCCACCAAAACAAGTTCCTTCCAGAGGATATTTAGCAGAGGTACCACGGCTCCGTCCGGACCTTAGCGCAGCCCATGACAATTGTGATTGGTTTAAGGAAATGCCAATAAACCAGAGCACTTTTTTCTCCCATCCAGGAATGCTGTGTGGACTAGCCAGAACTTCCTTTGCATCGCTGTGGAGGTGGGTCTGGCAATGTGAGACTGAGCTAATAGAGGCTAAAGGCTCTGCAGAGTTGGTGGTTATTCTCTTCAGGTTGGCCCCTGTGAGCGACCCTTTTCACATTACACATAGTCATTGGAGCCATTGTTCATATAAAAAAATTTATCAGTTCAGCTTTAAATACACATATAACTGGCACTTTTAATAAAAACATATGCGTTTTGGTATCAATATGTAAATATGTCCTCTTTAAAAAACATAAATCAGTGGACTTCCACCTCGGCTTATTAAATTTACTGGTGTAAATGGCTGAATTAAGCACTTGACACTTGATCTGGAGAAGATGCTGTATTTCACACTCCACCCCCGCCTCCTTTTCACTGTTGATACCCTCACGAGACCCACTCAGCTCTGAGGTTAAAGGTCACCATGAGAGAGGGAGGGGGTAGTGGTGGTCTGGGGGGGATTCTATGGGGACATCGGAGGAAGAACAAAGAGTGGGTCATGTGACTCGAGGTGAAGCCTTCTTTCTTTTGTGCACCACATGGACATGAGCATCTGCAGCAGAGGGCCTGAACAGCGTGAGGACAATACAGAGACACTGTGTTGTTCTGCGTGTGTGTGTGGTTTAAACAGGCCTAAATAGCCTCCATTCATCAGGTCTTTCTGAAGCTGACTGGGACTTTACAGGCGAACTGCCCCACTCATTACCATCAGTCGTTGCTCCAGCTTGTCCGGCTCAGCAGACACTTTTGTTGTCCTGCATTGTACCGGGAAGTGTCAAGCCCCATAGTGTACGCTGGTGGTGGTGCAGGGTAGGCCATTGCAGTAAAAAAGATCAATAAGTGCACCCTGGAAGTATACAGCACCAGGCCACTGTAATTTCTCAACTTGTTTTGTGTAATCTGAATGCCATTCATCCAAAAGCTTGACTATATACAGTGCAGAGAGAGAGGATTGGTCCACAATGGGGAACTAATATGACTCTTACGTTTTTTACATAGCATCAACGTGAAAGACAGGACACTCAGAACTTGGATGTTCATCAAGAATCAGCTTTGAATGTTTTGTCTTGTCCAAACCTATAACTCTAGCCAAACTCTGTTCTCTCACAGTTGGTTCATGAACATGTTTTAAACAAATTCATTTGTATTGGAAATGGGTAGCAGATTTTTTTTCATTTGTTTTAAGAAAATTTAACTAGAGGACTTTAACATCAGGCACATGCCAACAGAGAATCAAATCAGAAAGTCCGGATATTGCATCTCTACACAAAAGATTTAATGCTGCCTTGGGAAATTCATGCCCAGAGCTTTTTAAAGTGGATTTAAATGATAATTTCAGTTTATAACAACTTTGGACTTTCTTTAGTAGGTTTGGCTATTGACCCTGGTTATGGCAAAATTGTACTAAAGTACACGAGCAGTCAGACGATCAGCCAAGTTGTAAATTGTACAGGAAAGCTGTATGCACTCACAATAACAGTAAGTACAGCAGGTTATAATGAAGCATGAAGGTGATCTGTAAACTGATGAGTGTTTACAACAGTAGTTTGGGTCATAACTTTACAGTCCGACTTTTCTTTCAAATAGGTTTTTCTAACTTTGGGGTTTGTTTACAACCTGTCTGATCACCTGACTGATCCTGTTTCGAGGATTCTTTGAGGTGATGTCGCCTCATTCGCTTATTAGTGAGATGTGTTTCTTCAATGCTCTGTGATGTGATCAAATGTAATTTAGAAGCATTTTCTTTTTACATTGATACTAGTTTCACGTTGTGATCTTTTAACTTTAAATGTTCACATGTTGATCAAATTTTGGACTGGCCATGTTCTCTGCACCAGTAATACAAGTCTCCCATTGCCAGACCTTCCTCCACAGCGCTGCGGAGGAGTCCACGCAGCATTCTGGGATGGGAGAAAAACGTGCTCTGGTTTATTGTCATTAAATCAATCACAATCGCTTCGGGCGGTGCTAAGCGCCGGACGGAACTTGTTTTGGTGGAACGTTCAAAAGTAGTTTTAGTCGTGCTACAGAAAACTATGATTGGACAGATAGTCTAGCTAGCTGTCTGGATTTACCCTGCAGAGATCTGAGGAGCAGGTAACCATAGTCCTCACAAATCCACCGGAGGTTAGAACGCCAACACAAAGAAAGCTGAAGGTCGAAAAGAGTGAAATTTAAGCAGGAGCAATCCTGGAAGTGGAACGTCATGAATATAAACTAAAGTCCCTGCAGTGTTGGCTTCCAGGGTGAAAAGATGTGATGTGACAAGAAGCGAACAACCACCCACCAGTGCAAGCCATGAAGGATGGTGCATGTAAATGCACTTTCAGTTCAACATCCTCTCATCATTTTTTGCTGACGATCAAAACTGAGTCTCCATCCTCTGTCTAACAGCAGTGAAAACTGCCATTCCCCTCCAAAAAAAGAGACTGGACAAAACTTCAAAAAGACACACCTTCCTCTTGTTGCTGATATCGATCATTAACGCGATAACAGTGTGAATATGATACATGATATCTCTATAAACCTGAGTTTCAGTTTTACACTTCTCCTCTTTGGTTTATATATCTCACTCCCTCTCTCTCCCGATGCTGTCGGGAGCTCTAACACATTCATAATTCTTTAGTTGTATTCTATTTGTTGCCTGTTTCATTTAAATATTGAAATAAAACCCTTTAAAGGTCCTATGACATGCTGCTTTTTGGGTGCTTTTATATAGGCCTTAGTGGTCCCCTAATACTGTATCTGAAGTCTCTTTTATATAGGCCTTAGTGGTCCCCTAATACTGTATCTGAAGTCTCTTTTATATAGGCCTTAGTGGTCCCCTAATACTGTATCTGAAGTCTCTTTTATATAGGCCTTAGTGGTCCCCTAATACTGTATCTGTAGTCTCTTTTATATAGACCTTAGTGGTCCCCTAATACTGTATCTGAAGTCTCTTTTATATAGACCTTAGTGGTCCCCTAATACTGTATCTGAAGTCTCTTTTATATAGACCTTAGTGGTCCCCTAATACTGTATCTGAAGTCTCTTTTATATAGACCTTAGTGGTCCCCTAATACTGTATCTGAAGTCTCTTTTATAAACCTTAGTGGTCCCCTAATACTGTATCTGAAGTCTCTTTATATATAGGCCTTAGTGGTCCCCTAATACTGTATCTGAAGTCTCTTTATATAGACCTTAGTGGTCCCCTAATACTGTATCTGAAGTCTCTTATATATAGGCCTTAGTGGTCCCCTAATACTGTATCTGAAGTCTCTTTTATATAGGCCTTAGTGGTCCCCTAATACTGTATCTGTAGTCTCTTTTATATAGACCTTAGTGGTCCCCTAATACTGTATCTGAAGTCTCTTTTATATAGACCTTAGTGGTCCCCTAATACTGTATCTGAAGTCTCTTTTATATGACCCTTAGTGGTCCCCTAATACTGTATCTGAAGTCTCTTTTTATATAGGCCTTAGTGGTCCCCTAATACTGTATCTGAAGTCTCTTTTATATAGCTTCTGGCCCCTAATACTGTATCTGAAGTCTCTTTTATATAGACCTTAGTGGTCCCCTAATACTGTATCTGAAGTCTCTTTCCCAAAATTCAGCCTTGGTGCAGAATTACAGCCACTAGAGCCAGTCCCACAATGAGCTTTCCTTAGGATGTGCCATTTCTGTGTCTGTAGCTATTGAGGAGGAAAGAGGGGGGGCAAGGTGGAGGGTGGGGGTGTGGCCTTGACCAGCTGCCACTTTGCTTGTTGCATGGGTGGGCCAAATTCTCTGGGCGGGCAAAGCAAAGAAAGGGGAGGTAACCTTGCTCCTTTTGACCTCATAAGAAGAAGATTCCTGATTGGTCCATCTGAGCTTTCATTTTCTCAAAGGCAGAGCAGGATACCCAGGCCTCGGTTTACACCTATCGCCATTTCTAGCCACTGGGGGACCATAGGCAGGCTACGGGAACTCATATTAATGTTAAAAAACCTCATAAAGTGATATTTTCATGCCATGGGACCTTTAACCTGTACTTGTTTTTCCCCTGTCTCTAACAGTCCTTTGATGCTGCAATCCCTTCCCATACCTAGCACCCGAGCAAACACCAGAATTTTGAAGTTAGAATTAAATCAATAGCTTAGTTTTTTGGATTTATTTTTCATTTTGACAACTTATCTTGACCGAATGCATTTTTTTTTCAGATCCTCTGTAGTTAAAAAAAATGGTTTGGTTATGTTTGAGCTTCACTGTGCAAAATAATGTATGTTCAGAGTTTGTTTTCAAGAGGGAAACTTTCTCTGTGCTCACCTTAAATATCTGCAATGTACATGTGAACATACACTGAGAATGGACTTTCGGATTCTTGATTTTTGAATGAGGATGTTGCTGTGGAAAACCCATATCAGACAGGAAATGTCCATCACAAACAGGTTACGCTATCGATTGGCCTTTTCTGTCCAAGGTAGATGCTAACCTGCTGGCAGGCTGGCAGGTTAGAATGCTCACTTCCATGAAGATTTATATCTGCAGGAACATTTATTTGTTGGCTCCTGAAATTGACTTTGCAATAAACTGTATTTATCCATTAACTGAAAAATTTCACACACATAGATGCTCAATTCTCCAGTCCAGCTGACGGCGAGAAGAAACCAAAAATAACAACCTGCAAACTCCCCTCGGAGTGGAACAGCAATCTAATCCCCCAACCTTCTGTCTGTGGCTTCTGTGCTCCAAACATTGAGACAATACAAGCAAGTCGTCTGCCAAAAGACATTACACAGAGTGCCAGATTACACATTGCTACAAAATTCCATACATATGCAGGTAGTTTAGGGGAGTAATAGGACACACATGACTCATCTGTTTGTTCTATTTAGCATTTTTGGCCTAAATACACAGTATTGTAGTAGTCCACAGATGATATTTAAATGGATTAAATACTAATATTTCCATAGAGCATTAAGTGAAACTGTACTCTTTCCCTTAGCACTTCCACACATATTGCTGGGAACAGCAGTCTCTTGAGAGTGCAACCCCCGCATTACTCACTGGAGTAACCTATTTGAAGCCACTGGGCTAATTTCAGTCACCCATCTGTACTATGGGTGTGGGTTTAGCCAGATTATCAAGGCATAAATATGTATTAATCTCCCCCCAAAAAACCTCCTTTTCGAAGATGTCAACAGACAACCTCTTTGCTCCTGCCCCTCCCCTCCCAGACAAGAGGTGCTGAGGTGGAGAATGAAGCCTCACGCATTGTTGTGTTGAGCACGTGGGGAAGGATTGGAGCTCCAAGATTATGGTAGGATCTCACCAGAAATGTTACACCAAAGACAAGAACAACAAACGTTCGAACATGGTTCACTGCCATCATCTCAGCATCTGTGCCACGGTCCTGTCAGCAAGCCACACTAGCATCAGGGAGCCAAGTGCCGACGCACTTAAGCCAAGAGGAGACACTCACATAAACATGTCTATAGCGTATCTAGGTTAACTTTGTCTGGCCAATCTGCTGTGGTTTCACTACCCCTAATCTCCTCCCCCACCTTAACACGGTCGGAGGTACAGCACATAATACCATAGGATTTCCATTCCTTTGCACAGGGTGTGAGCAATGAAGCTGGTAAACAACAATAACGTCAGAAGAAGAAAAAAAAATCATCATTTAAGATGCAACAGGGTTAGGGTTAGTATGGCCTATTTGTATTCTTTTTTTCTTTGCTTGAGATGCCTGCTATTGTATGCGAAAATGAATTATAAATTTAGGTTTTGACACAGAATACTCTCGCTTTCCCTCCTAACCTTTGCTCCCACATGGGAATATATAATACATAAGAGAAACATCAATTGAATTTCTTCAACTGAAAAATGTACTACCAATGTTGGACAATTAAACAGAAACATAATATGTGTAAAGAAAATAAATACTGTTTAACATATTATTTTTAGTGCCCACCCACGGAGATATGTCATCAGTCAAATTAAGGCACTGACAGTATATTAAATATGATACTATCATACTACTATAGTAAATACACATACATAATAATGGCACATACATTATTCTGGTAATTACAACTTTGGCCAAATATGTACACAATTCAAAACAAATACCAAGGATATATGCGTTGATTTCTAAACATTTATTCCAATATCAAAAGCACTAAGGTAATTACGTCCTGCACATTCTAGATATCAGAACCACAGATTGTTAACCAGTATAGATAGTACATTTTAGACCCACCCAAAACCAGCATTGATCCCATACAGGCTGAGCTGCATTGTCAGGACTATACCCATCGATCAGCTCCTACTGGTGTTGGGGGGCGGGGGCGGGGGGTTGCAGGTTCCCAGTAAAACCAGTACATTGATCCAGCAAAACAGAGAGAGATTAGACAATAGTGGAGAAGAACATTGATCTCCAGCTGCATCCAAAGGGCACCCCTGTCCCAATGGGGGCTGGGGTGCACCTCCTCCATTCTTCTCCCACTCCTTCACTCTGCTTGCTGGACCACGCATCAGCAACGTGTCCTTCTGACCATGTGCTGCTCTCTCACAGTGAATGAGCCTCGACCGGTGAGAGGCACCACCCAAAACAGCAGCAGCGGGAAGCCTTGTATTGTACTGCACATCTGCCTACACTGTAAAGCTACTGTACTCACAACACTCATCAACATTTACCTCTGGGTTACTTTTCCACAAATCAAACACCTGCATCTGCACTAAAATACTGCTGGGTGTACTACGGAGTGTTTTCACCGCATCCTTTGCAGCATGCTTGTATTCCCTTCTCTCAGAGAGGGGCCACATGCAGCTACAGTGCACACACAATTTCTCATCAACTGCACACATGTCAAACTGTGATAAATGAGTCAATAGCAGCACAGAGCAGCCAAGGATTCCCAGCTGCGTCAGTCTAGAACTCAGCCAAAAGATAGCCAGTACAGTCCGCAACTCTAAGCCCCAGTCTGGGGGCAAAGAGACATTCACCTCAGGGACTGCAGTAAATATGTTACCACACTAACGTTAAATAGTAGCAATATGGCTCCAATGCATCAACCTCTGCCACATGCATGCCTGCAAGAAAAGAGGCTTTGGAAGAAACTTTAATTGAAGGTTCTCTTCATTTGCAGGAAGGTGTGATGAAATCATAAAAAGTGAACAATACAATACATTTGCTGCAAGAGTTGTAGTGTATGGGACATCAAGACAGCAGCCCTCCCCCCCAAACCCCAGGGTGGAACGTACCTGTCTGCCAGATGTACAGAGGTTTAGTTTCCACTGCGGTTTGTGCATCCATCTCCCAGATAGAGAGAAAGAGCAGGGCTATCCTCCAGAGAGAGGGGAGCGGTACCCCTCTTGAGACCCCCAGCATCCCCACAGCTCTGCTGGCCAGCCCCATGACCGCCGCACGGCAAGAACTATAGTTCCCAATGCAGTCAAGAGGAAAAAAACAAGCCTGATCCGGGGTAGGGAGCTGGACTGAAGTGTGAGTGTTTTTTCTGCTTCTGCTTTGTCCGCACCAGTGCGTCCAAGAAGAAGTAATCCCAGGCGAACAGGACTGAGGTCTCTTCTTCTTCTCCCGGTCCTCTCTGTTTATTTTTTTCTCTCGGATCTTTAATGAGTGAGAACGAGGTTTGGCAGTAATAAAACAGGGAACAATAGATCCCTAAGCTCAGCCTGCTGCTGCTGCTGCTGCTGCTGCTGAATGCCGGGTTGATGCAGCGCCTTCCTCTCTCTCTCTTCCTTTCTCTCTCTCTCTCTACACACACACAGACACATGCACACACGCCCGCCCTCTCTACCCCATCTACCCTCCCTCCTTCTCACTCGTCTCTCATCCCTTTTTCAAAGGGCTCAGTAAAGCTGTTCTGCACTCGGATCGAAGTGGGCAGCTGGATCGGGCAGGTGGAGTTGTGTTTGCTGGTAAAATTAAGAAGTGCAATAATAAGTGGCTTAAAATAGACAGAAACTACCAAAACGTGCTATTATTGTAAGCGAGTAAAACAGGGGTTTCACTGGGACAGTGGTGGAAGAAGTATTCAGATCCATAACTTTACAAACTGTGAAAATACTCCACTACAAGTAAAACTAGAAGGCCATGGCTTACAGGCTCAAGAGCTCCTGCCCACACACGCAGAAATAAATTATTTTTATATTTTCCCCCTATTGGATTGGGTGATTTTTGTGTTTTGGTAAAACAGCTCCTCTGGTGGTGCATCAGTAACAGTTCAGTCAGACAGTGGTACTGCAGCATGGGAGACACCTAGAGGAACTCCAAATCAAACCCCACAAAATGATAATAAATTCAGATAATGTTTTGTGAGTAGTCGATGAACAAAATCCTATGAGGGGCTGTTTAGGCCATACACCAAGAATGGATGCACATACTCCATATTTACCTCACACACACACACACACACACACACACACACACACACACACACACACACACACACACACACACACACACATACACACACACACACATAAAAGCATGAATATACACCACTTTTTCTCACACACACATAAAAAGCATGCACATACAACACTTTACCACTCACACACCATTTTCTTTCACAAAAACTTACAACAGAAGTTTTGTGTGCACTCTCATAATTAACTAAGGCCCTGCTTTAGCTCAGTTGGTAGAGCAGCTGTTTTCCAAGTGGAAGGTTGGCAGTTCATCCCAGGCACCTACAATCTACATTTCAAATTGTCCTTAGGGAAAACACTGAACTCCAAATTGCTCCTGATGCTGTCCCATCCATGTGTGTGTGAATGGAAATGCTAGTGTAGATAAAGCAAAGAAGTTAATTGTCTAATATATTGTTTTCATTTTTTTATTATAGTCGTTATATCCTGTTATGACTACAATTACGACTGAGGGCAGAGGCCGCCCCTCGGTACAGAATCACGAAACAACAGATCAGTCATTGTCTGGCTATAACTGGCAAAGAATGGCATCACACCTTGGAATAAGACGTCATACTTAATACAGACAGCGACAATACACTTTTAACCCTTTGAATATATAACTATGGCAAATGAGAACCTGTACAGAGTAATGTTGGTCATCCTCCAGCATACTCCCAATGCTGGAGAAGAATATGTTCTTGGAAGGCTTATAAATGTAACGCTTTACTAGTCTTAGCAACTACTCAAACTGCTTTTATATAGTACAGGCACCATTCACACAAACATTCATACCATGGTGGCTGAGGCTGCAGCTCCAGGGATTAAAATCTCTGACCTTACGATTGGTAGAGCAGTCGTCTACCAATTGGAAGGTCATGATTCAATCCCAGTCCCTGTAGATGGAACCAGGGCGTTATTATCCCTACTTTTCTGCAAGGCCTGATATCACCTCAGCAAGAAGCGGAAACATACATACAGTGCCTGTAAGGAATTTACACTATCTTTATTTGCTGGCTCGTCAAGTTGGAAACAGACAGAAAAGCAGTGACCGTTCTTGCATGGACGTTGAAATCTCTCTATACTTAAGCCATCTGCTTTTCTCTGTATTTTCCACAACACACTGAAAAGCATCATTGAATCATTGAAATTGTGCTAATTTCCCTTTTCGTTCCCAAAACCAAAAATGAAAGGGACTGTCTAAATAAGCAATGATTTGTTGCCAGTTCATGCCAATAGCCAGACAATGATTGATCTGCAGTGCAGTGATTCTGTACAGAGGGGCGGCTTCTGCCTTCAGTCACAACTGTAGTCATAATTGTAGGTTCTGACTGAGCAAAAAACAACAGGAAATTAGGACTGTAGATAAAAAATAATTAAAATGATATATAAGCCTACATTGAATATAGCTGATGGTTTATCTAAAGCAATTTCCATTTGCACACACGGATGATCTTTTTCCTAAAAACAATTTGAAATGAAGATTGCCGGGGCCTGGGATTAAACTGCCAACCTTCCTGCTTTTATTTTGCCTTTTATATTCATACAATTTTCAATTTGTTCACTAAAAGAATGCTGGAAAAGATTTCCTTTTATTTGTTCTAAATTCATAAGCAATTTGTTATATTTAGCAGAATTCTGAAAGCAGCAGAAATGCAGAAATAAGTCAGATGATTTATTGTGGGGTTAGCTCTAGCCAGGTTAGCCATTGTTAGCAATGCAAGTTGATAACAATGCATTACGCTGTTTTTTTGTTGCACACATTGCAACATCTTGACTACAATTAGATTGAAGGGAAAGTTTGTCAATTTTCTGTTCTGCCGTACATGCAGATGAATGTCTCCAATACCCAGAGGTCCATGTTTAATTACCGATAAAACTCCCGTTGGATGACGTGCTTCAGAAGGGTTGAAAATCTAAAATGTCCCTCTTTAGCAATTAGCAATTAGCAATTAGCGCAGTGCAATGAAATCATAAACAACACTGGCTCTAGTAGTTTGCTGCTTCCTGTTTGGTGCTGGACGGAGTGCACCCATTGGTTGTTGACAATGTTCACATGATTTTACTTCACTACCAAGACTTAAAACATAGGAAAATATCAAACACATTTGATTTAGTCTGAACGTCCAGACGGGAATAAGACTGACTCGGACTGAGATTTATGACCACCTTACACCAAATGATTAAGCCGACAGGAGCGCACCCAACTCTAGCAAGAGTCAAGATTTCATTCTGCTATTGGAAATTAGTCTGCCACAATGGAATCGCTTGAAAAGTTGTTTGTGTAAGGTCGGCACAATCAGTTGGGTCCTAACCAGAGATGGAAGAAGTATTCAGATCCTTTACTAGTAAAAGTCCTAATACCACACAAAAATACTCTGTTAAAAGTAGAAGTCCTGCATTGAAAATGTGACTTACTTAAAATGCCCATATTGTGAAAAAAACACTTTTTTCTGGGTGTTAATTTGTGTCTCTGGTGCTTCCACACGCATACAAACTTGGAAGAGTGAGTGAGATACGGTTTCTGAATGTGTCCTGCCTTCAGTCCCCGGGTGAGCTGGTCAAAATCTGCACGGCTTTCTACGTCAGGAGCCGAGATGAGGTGGCTAACCGTAGCATGCTAGCTCATTCTGAATGGCAAAACACTGCTACAACACACACTAGTTCACCATAATCTACAAAAGAACTACTTCCATGTCCCTATTCTGTAGGTATTCCACGCAAAGTTAGAAGTGCGCCCTCGTTTAGAAGAAGTCTCCCGGCTAATCCTGCCTTGTAACTGACTGAAGTTGGAGAAACAAACAGCTAGCTGATATGATCCTTACCTAGCTACTGAGCATGTGCGAACAAAGATGGGATAGAAGTGCGATTCCTCACTCTGTAGTTAAAACAGAGACCTGACACAGGGTGAAAAGAGGATCTGCAGCAATGTGCAGTACAACTAAAATATGGTGTTTATTGAAAATTAAACAATGTAAACCTATTCTGGTACAACCTTAAATACAATTATGAACCTGAAATGAGCATAATATGGGCACTTTAAGTAAAAGTAAGTGTCATCAAGTAAATGTAAATAAAGTATTAAAAGTAAAAGTACTCAATGCGGAAACATTTTAGAAACTGGAAACAATCAAAACTGTTCTGTTCTGTCTTTTCCAATGAAAGTAGCTAGCACTAGCTCTAAAAGTCGCTAGATGACGTAATATGCTCATTTGCATACTGCAGAGATCAAGCTAGGTAGATAAAAATCTTTGGCCAAATAATCACAAACTCACTACAGGAACTTATGTTATATTATAATTATTACGTAGGTATATTTGAAGTAAAAAAAAAATCTACAAAGGGAGGGAGAAAGATCGATAACAGAATTCTCAAAGAAGGCTGGCTTGGTTCAATCACACAGGACAGGATGCCCAGGGCCAGGCCAGCTCAGCAGCATCTTTCTCCCGTGTCTCGTCTCCACCGCAGGCAGGTCGGCCCCGGGAACAGGCCGCCTCCAACCCCCACCCTTTTTACCTGCTGCGCAAAAAGAGAGAGCAGAGAGGGGGGCTGCCTGCTCCTCAGTCACTGAACAGAAGAGAGACAGAGAGGTGACAGTTGTGGCGGCCACAACAGAATAAGACCTCACGTGCTCACCGGACAAAACTGGCATCTCTCCTACAGAAAGCGCCAGATTTGCCGCTAGTCCCTTTTTTGAAAAAACGTTGCTAAGGGTGTCTGAAAAATCACTTCATCTACCTTCATCTAGCCAAGTTGGCAACACTGTGTGTAACAAACCATCAGGCACGTCAGGTTGGGTGGGGTGTTTGGTATAATGTTTTATTTATTTTTTTTGTATATTTACATGGGATGAAAAGGCACTAGAGGAAGTGTATGAGTGATAATGACTGTGTTTGTGTTGTGGGTCTAGTTAAAACTATTACCGAACAGAACAGTCTCAATGTGCAATATGCCAGTGCACCCCAGTGCAAGTATGTGCCTGTGGGCCATGTAATATTCCTGTAATGCAAGCATGGCACTAATGTTTTTTCTGGTGAAGCATGATGAGTAGGAGGCGGCCCCGCACAAAGAGTAGCCTAGTGGCCCGTGACCACCTTAATCCGCCTCTGAATATCTCATAGCAATAATTGAGGTTGCTTAACTTTAGGCTTATTGTAGTCACTTCACTTATGTAGTAACTCATTCTTCTAGTCATTGTGACTGGGAAACATTATACATTATACATTGGGAACATAATCCATGACATTTGTAGTCTTTCTTTGATGTTTTATCTCAAAAACAGGCCCTGACTGCTGCTGGACTGAGCATCCCAATCACCCTCTGCATCATTATCACAGGTTTGTAGTTTGTTGTATCATAATAAGATATTTTCTTACGCCAGCTAACGTTTTTTTAGTTTTGCTGCTATGTGAATAATTTGGGACACAATTTTTTGTACATTGCTGAAAATGTTTGCACTTTGGTAATTTGAAATTGTGATTAGCACTATGTAGATTGGTGGGGACAAAATCTTAAAATGTATGTACAATATTAGAGTCTGAGAAAACAAAATTTCAAGACACAAAAATGTTGGTTGAAAAGGTTGCTGAATACTTTTTGCAAGACATTTTATCCTTGTTTTTACAAAAAACTGTAAATGGTCGGTAGAGAAGCAAATTGTTTGAGTATGTGAGATTTAAACAACTATGTTTGGAGTGGTTTTCTAAAGTAATCATGTAATGTTTCTCTTTTTGTAAAATATGTTTAAGGTGATCATCGCCGATTCAAGATTGCTTTCGATCAGGACGTTGTTCATCACCACCTGCCTGCGTTCTCGTCTTGCAGGTTTCCACCTGAAATGTGGTTGTGCCTGCTGCCATGGTCCTGTATGTACCCACTGCTACTATCATTAAAATTAGCAATATTTTTTATTGTTATTAGTTATTGTTATTATTGTTGTTGCTGTGCGCAGCTGTTTCTGGATTTTTCTATCTCTGTAGGGATCCTTTCCATAATAATAATTCCATTATAATAACAATTTCAGTGGCAAAACCTGTACTTTGAGGGGACAAAATTGACTATGCACATTTGCCCTATATGATAACATTGCAGCCCGGTTGTTGTTCCCATCAGTCAGCTACACACAAAAACGTAGGAAAATAGGGTCCGGGTTGAAAAAAACAAAGTACCGCTTTAAGGTTTTTTCCCGTTAAAGCGTTTTTGGATGCCCTCGTTGCTCATGAATGTTGGGTCTCTATCAATTAAAGAGTATGGTCTAGACCTGGTCTATATAAAAACTGTAATTACATAACTTCTGTTGTGACTTGGCGCTATATAAATAAAAATTGACTTAATTTGTTACAAGTCTAAGAATGATTGGCATGTTGACAACGTACAATCAACAATATACAGTTAGTTAAATGTGGGCTTGTTTTACTAATTCACAAATGAGAACCATGTGGCCTCAATGCAAAATAAATACGTTTATTGTGATAAAAAAAAAAGGATTCTACACAATTATTCCTTCAATCCAATCATAGCATAAAAAAAGTCTAATCTTAATATGAAAACTGAATGTTATGGTACAGGTTAACTGTATAACCTGGGTATAGATTGAATCACGATTGCATTATATAAGTCATATAAAGACTGTTAAACATGTATACAATAAAAACATTTATTTGTATTAACATACAGAATATTTTAAGTATATTTCAATAATGTATGTAACCATTGATTTGCAAACTGTTGGTGACTCATCATCTTCTAATGGCTGAGGGCCACAGCATATGTACACTCCTGCTGCCAGCCCTGACCTGCACGACACCCCCGACCATCCCTGCCCTCCACACAGCCTACCCAATCCCCCTAGGCCCCTTCAGTCATTTCACAGCCATTAACTTAATAAAGGAGCATTTCACCCGCTGCTCAATGTGGTCCCCACAACAAATTAGCCCAGGACCGGCTATGCTGGGCCCCCTCTAACTCAAACTACCCAGCTGGCGTATTGCTTCAGTTAAGACAACCATGCCAGCCAGAATCACAATGACACACACACACACACAAACTGTGAATGGCAATAATCTAAATGTTGTAAAATCACAATATAACATAATCACTACAAATGCAGTATTTGAAATGAATTTTTTTATTATTGAAAAATGTTATTGTAATGACAAGCTTTTCTGCTAAGAAACATCATGACATAATTTGTTCTCTGTTGAAATTTAGAGTATGAATCACATGCTTAGTTACAGATAATAAGACAACCAGACTGGACTCTTTACCAGAGGTTTAATGTGTGCCTCCTGCATGACTCTGTGTGGCAATTCCCACAATCCCTGCTGCCATTCAGGACCAGGTGCCCATTTGATAGCACAGCCTGTGCAGCGCGGACAAGTGGTCACACGGTCACTGGGGCATCTTAAGGAGGAAGACGATGGAGCAGGGAGAAAACCAGTTTGAGTGAGAGCGAGGCTGAAGAAGCTTATCGGGGCTCTAGGGGGTTAAATCTGACCCTGATTAGTGGGAATCTGCAGGGTGGGATTATACTCTCTGCTGCATTTCAGATGAAAAACTGATACTGGTAATAAGGAGTGAGAGAGCAGATACCGGTGCTGCACAGCAAGTCAAGGACAGCTCTGTATTATGACATTCAGTAAAACAGATTTTAATGTTAGATTATTGTTATACTAGATAACATGATACTTACATTAGCTGTGTGGGGAAATAATAGAGTTTAGCATAGTATACTGAATGTTATATTGTATAGGATAGTATATACTAATGACTACTACTTGATGCTCAAGTGGGTGGGGTATATACCAGAATTAGTTATAACTCTTCTACGTATACTGTTATAACATTTATTTTTAATTGTTTCCAACTGCTCTGTATGAGACAGATATAGCCTATACAGAATACAATTTAGCTATTAAAAAAGTACAATTTGTATTTGAACCCCACCTTTGAAAATAAATAAAGTAAGCTGTGTAACTGTTAATGTTTTGGGTGGCAATAAATAGTGGAAATAAAACAGGAGCTAACCATTGGCAATTTTAGACCCTTTTTAGGGAGCTCAAGCCCCCCTAAATTTAATCTCAGCCCCCCTAAAAATTATAATAATAAAAAAAAGGGGTTCAAGTTAGAGTTTGCTAACTTGTCTGTTAGTGACAGAGGACAAACAATTACAGGTTCAAAGGGCTTGAAACAGGTTTAATATCCTGTGTGTCTGTCGCCGATGCTATGCACCTGTAACCCAGTCAAGGAAAGGGTTAACAGAAACGTAGTGTTGGCCAATCAGAGGAGGTTGTGCCAGACTCCCGCCTTTGGCTGAGTCGCTCTCTGATCTGTCAGAGGGAGAGCAGGAGACGTTGGTAGTCCTCAGAGAAGAAGTTGGTCATTTCATGGAGCAGATTAGAACCCAAATTGAAACGTAAGCAACTAAAATTGCTGAATGTTAGAACATTGTGTCAAATTGGTCATTATGACTGTGACTTATAAAGTGTCCGGTTTAGTTTAGCAGGGGGGTTAACACTTTTACAAGGCACTGTATTCGTGTCACATTCTCTTTAGCTAACCACAAAATCCAAATGGCAGCAGGCTTAATCACAATAAGCCTCTGGCTTTACCTTAAATCTACTCGGCTTCGCGACCCAGGTCGCCAGGTGGGTTGGATCAGGGTAGGCTAGGGTCAGTTTCAATGTGAATTGCGCATGACCTGGGTCGCCAGCAGCCGGGGCGGGAAAAATGATGTGATTGTTGGAAATGACAGTTGGGCAGCTGTCACAGGTCGCCGCCTATGTTCGCCGCACACTTTGAAAAAACAACAACATACATTTTGTCTCACTGTGCTTTATGCTGGGTTTTCACCATAGACTGTATAAAACTAGGATTTTCACGGGCAGCTTCAACAACAGCAGAGCGGAGCGGTTCAATTCATTTCCGAACAGTCCGCTGGCATTGAGTGCCCGGATGTTCACTAGTCTGCCTTTTGTAGAGCGGTAGCCGAGTTTTAAAAACCCAGCGTTAAAATGTAAACGTATGAAAATAAGTTTTGTTTAATTCTCTCTGCACCACCGCTCTTACTCCCGTCTCCAGCCTGCAGTTTAGTCTTTTTACTTTTAATGAAATCAAACAAAGAGAAATATTCTACCCTCGTTTAAAATAGTCAAAAATGTCCAGAGGTGGAAAAAGTACTAAAATATTGTACTCAAGTAAAAGTACCAATACTTTGATTAAATATTACTCAAGTACAAGTAAAAATACCTATCTGAAAAATTACTCAAGTAAAAGTAATAAGAAATTCATTTAAAATGTACTTTAAGTAAAAGTTACTTAGTTACACTTAAAAAAAACTGTAAAACAGGGGGGGGGGGATCTCTCCCATGTAGTGAAAATAGGACAAGGGGTCATAAATCCCAAACTATTTTGTTTTTAAATAAAGACAAATCTATACAAAGGTATACACATGTAATAACAACATAACACATGTCACACATGTTATTTAAGACCCTTAGAAAGGTATAATGTGCAATTTTAGTTCAGACCATCCCATTAAATGTTTTCAAACAATCAGTTGAATGTGAAAGTACCATACATTGTTAGTTCTGAGGGCTATCCTTTTCTTCAGAAACATAAACAACAGTTATAGTGCAAATCAAGGCCACGTCACATGTTTTGACTCCATAAATGGGTTAGACCCATAGACTGTTAATTATATTAATATTAACAGACCCTAATGTTCACAGCCCAGACTAACAGCTAGCTTCTACACCTACCGTATCTCACAAAAGTGAGTACATCCCTCACATTCAAGTAAATATTTCATTATATCTTTTAATGGGACAACACTGAAGAAATGACACTTTGCTACAATGTAAAGTATTAAGTGTCCAGCTTGTATAACAGTGTAAATGTGCTGTCCCCTCAAAATAACTCAACACACAGCCATTAATGTCTAAACTGCTGGACACTAAAGTCACTACACCCCTATGTTAAATTCCCATAGAAGCAGGCAGATTTGTATTTTTAAAGGCCAGTTATTTCATGGATCCAGGATACTATGCATCCTGATAAAGTTCCTTTGGCCTTTGGAATTAAAATAGCCCCCCATCATCACATACCCTTCACCATACCTAGAGATTGGCATGGGGTACTTTCCATAAAATCATCTCTCAATGCAAATCAAACCAGCTATTAGGCTAACTGACATAAAACCATGCCAATGGGGGGAGATACTGTAAGTAGCCCATATGAGCTAATTAGATGTATGTGAATTAATTTAGCCAGTCTCCTACATACCTTGTCCTGGCAGGAGTGGGCAATTCATTTTCCCAAGGGGCCACATGAGAAACAGGGACTGTTGTGGAGGGCCGGACCAATAGGCTAAACTTAATTCTGCTCAATATTAATTTTATGTCAGGCGACACGTTTGAGAACGTCTCTTTCTTTCTCTGGGCATATTAGCGCAGCAGAGTCCACCAAACACTCTTTAATTACCTCCCCTTCAGAAAATGTCTGTTTTGGCGATTTTGTGGTTTGTCACAAAGCTGGTCCTGACTGCTGCATCCCTGGATGCCTTGTTGCTTTTACAGCTGAACTAGCAAAGCTTCAGATGTCGGTGCGCACTCTGCATCAGTCAAGTCATTTTTGAGGGATAACAGCTCATTTAGGTCCGCTAACGTCTCCCACTCAGTTCGCCGCTCGCCGACGCACATCCAGGTCCGACCGTTCTCTTAAGGCCCGGGACACATCAGGCCGATTATCGGCCGTGGGGCAGTCTGGCGAGGTCAGTGACTCAAATCTGTTCGGTGTGTCCCGTGCCGTCGTCCGTCTGGGGGGCTGTCGGCGTTCATTTGGGCCGACCTGACGTGTTCGGTCGGCGGCAGGGCAGTCGGGACTCACCCGGAAATGACGAGCGCAATGAGGTGACTAGAGTCTCTCAAAATCTGATAAAAATCTTTTAAACTGACCTTTGTTGATCTGAAATGAAGACAGATTCAGCAACTACGCGGCCTATTCCTCGCTTAAAATGTTTTCAGAAACATGTTTCAGTGAACTATTTTAGTACAATATGAGATCGTATTCTGAACGGCCGCCATGACAGTCTGGCTCTCAATATCCGGAGAAAACAAACCCATGTGACGCGTTCGTCCAATCAGCTGCCGGTTTTCATTTCTTGGGCAACAATACAGAGTAGCGCCGCCTGCTGTTTTAGAGATGTATTACGTCTCGTCTCCTCTCGTCTTTCTGGTCTGTTCTGTGGCAGTTTTTTGGACCTCGGGGACGCGACTGATCATATCGATGGGGTTTTCTGTCAACGGTTGCCCGTCGGCTATACGTGTCCCGGCCTTAAGCAGTTACACACCAACCAAACTAATACATCCATGGGTTACCATACACGCATTGTTACCATGATAGATACAGATATACATATATATCTAGCTATGGGTCCGACGCATTGACATATATAAAAGGTCCGACGGTGCGACACATTGCAGTTCTTCTACTTCTTTTTAATTGCGACTTGCAACCAGAGAAGAAGAAGCTGCATACATTCGCGCAAAATAAAGAATGCTGGCGCATTCAGGGTGCACAGTCTATTGTCTGGTGTAGTCATTCCGCGCGCAATTTTTTCCTTTCTTTCGGTTTTCTTTTTTACTCAGTAACCGACGGGATTTGTAATGTAGTAAAAATACCGATTTTAAAAACTACTTGAAAAATACAAAATACACAACAAAACTACTCTTTACAGTAACGTGAGTAAATGTATTTCGTTAATTTCCACCTCTGAAAATGTCTACTAGAGAAACCTACTTCTTTGTCCAGCTGCTGCAATAAATATGCAGAGGAGGAGAAATCAGTCTGCACAAAATCATCTGAGAAGTGTTTGATTGTTATTTATTTGTGCTTTAGAATGTAATCACTGCGAAACAATCATAGTAAGTAGTAAAGTAAGCTTTATTTATCTCTCTGTACAATGACAGATTCAAGTAGCTACAAAACATTAGTTCTGCTGGTATACAGCTGGACGGGAGTATGTGATGTTAGCTGTCCTGTTCACCGAATATGACGTGAAAGCCCTTCCCATTTCTAGCACTTAAGGTAATTGTTATGCATTGCTCCCGGGTTGACCCAGGTAATCTATGAATTGTCATGACCCATGTAGACTGACTTGGTTTGAATTTCCAAAAGGTCAAACAAACAACCCTAGTCCAACCCTGCTGGTATGAAAGAGGTATTCAATTCAATTCAATTAAATTTTATTTATAGTATCAAATCATAACAAAAGTTATCTCGAGACACTTTACAGATAGAGTAGGTCTAGACCACACTCTATAATTTCCAAATCCCCAACAATTACAGTAATTCCATCAAGAGCAAGCATTAGCGGTGGCTATCGCGACAGTGGCAAGGAAAAACTCCCTTTTAGGAAGAAACCTCGGCAGACCCAGATATAAGAGAGATATCACAGTTCGCCATAGAGACCTAACAGGTGAGATGATGAGAAGGAGAGAGAGAGAGATATAAAGGCCATCCAGAGCAGAGATAATTGTGTGTGTAGAAAAAGGGGAGGGGGAGGGGGTATTTGCATAATAGGGCTGCATAAGTAGAGCAGATCCAAGCAGAGGCAGAATAATGAAGACACCAGTACATGCTTACAAGCAAAAGCCTCTCTTAAGGTTTCAGATCAACATGCATCGAAAGGCACATCACAGCTCATGCAAATGCAGCACAACACATTCATTCCATTGTTTCAAACACTCAGCTATACCAGCTTTGTGCATTGTGTACGGACCATATCAAAGCAAGAAATGTAATAAAAACCCTTCCAGGCACTCCAGGGTTGACAGAAGCACATCAAAAAGTTATTACTGTCTCCATTAGTAGAGCATCATCATAACTCAGAACTGCTACCATAAAATGAGGCTACAAATGTTAAGGCGATGGTTTTCTACATTTATATGAAATTGTCAATGAATTTAAAGCATGCTTTTGAAATGTGAAATAGGTGTGTTTCCATTAACTGGTTTGGATCAAATAAACTAGGCTACGGCTAGTTTCATCAGAAGTTGCTGCTATAGGCCACGCATGGTGTAATCTCCCTGTAATTACAGTAGAAGAAGTAGAGGTTGCTCAAGTCACCTTAGCCATCTAACCCATCTACAAAAGAAAAATGGAGAGAGGTCTTCAGGAATGTGGTTCAGTTGGGCTAAGTTTTAATTGATCTGCGATGTCTGTGAGTATTGGTCATGTATTCAATGCTGTCCAGAGACGAAGACACATATCCGGGAAGATGGCAACAGCAGAAATAGTTGATCATTCATTGGAGTTAAGAGCTTTTCCTGAAAGTCCAGAAAAAGGTCCATGTTTTTGTTACATTGTATACATTTGATCTGGTTAGTTTTGGTTTCACATTGCAGTTATGCAAGTGCACTAAAGAACTACACATGACATAACTACGTCCTGTCATCGTCACATTTGTGAGGCGCGTCTCCTGATACTTGATTTGTACTTAATTGGTTTGTAGAGGGGCTTCCCCGTCCTCTCATGTCCTCTCTCTAGTGTCGAATTGTTGTGAGTTTTTTTACTCCTGCTCTCCCCACGCTACCGTGGCTCTTTTGTTTTGCTGCATTGTTGAGAAGCAAGACACAGGAACTTTACTTGGGTTTTGAGGATCTGCAGCATTTATTCAGAGACAAACTAAAACCTAAACTGTACACATACTACCACCTAACAAGTATTCTGTGCTCTGATGGCCGACAGCTGTCTGCTCTGAGCACATCCACTGTCACTCTCTTGCTCAACCACACACTACGGACACACTAAGCAAGGAGCTATGCTTCTCTTAGAACACGACGACAGCCTGCCAGTACTTCCTGTATTTGGTCCGAAAGTCACTTTCACACTAGAAACGAACCGGACCATGCTTCAGTTTGATCCATCTCTTTTTGGACCAAATTTTGTCTGTTTGCTCCAGACCGTGATCCGGGGGAGGTAATTGTGATTTAGATCAAACTGAAATGTCCAAAAGTCCGGACCAAACGCGGTAGGTGTGAAAGCACCCTAAGAGTTTGCTTTATTCCACAAAGGTTCCGTATATACCATTCATCGCATCAACTCTTTTTCGACACAGGAAAAAACCACCTCAAGCGAGTGTAAAAACCTTTCAGGATTTTTTTATTGAATTTTGCTGTTCCATTTAGCTTTTCTAATGCGATACATCAAAATGTGCATAAAAATATATGAATGGAAACACAAATTGTAGTGCTTAAGTACATGAAAAACATTTGTCATAGTAAGGAACACTAGTGAGGGGTAGGGTTAGCCAACCCTAGAAAAAAAATTAACATCTATATCATCATTGAATATGAATATTGAGAATCCCACCCTGACTTAAACCCCGGACATACTGCTAAATGAAGCGCTGCAGGGCCAAGCCAAGCACATCCAATTTAACTATGCAAATGTTATCGCAGGAAGCAGGATGGAGAAACAAGGTGGCAATGAGGGAGAACAGAGAACAAAACAGGCCATGATGTAATTAAATGTTTACTGTTGTTGGCTTGCATGATTGAAAATAAAATTATCAGATTTAGAAATTATGGAAAATGAGAACATTGTCTCTTGACAAGACTCCAGGGATTAGGTCTACAGTAAAAATGTGAAGTGACAAGTGTGCTATGAAAAGGTTAATTTGTTCATGTCAAATAAGAAAATAAGCAGTCTTGAGAGCCTCTCACACGCGAACAACCCCAAGCTTCTTGTAAACCAGATAATTTAATTTGTCTGCTACGAAGAAATGTGCATCCTCGACAGGGATTTTCTTCTTGAGTTAAAGGAAGCACATCTATCTCTGCTCCTTTTGAAGTCAAGCAGAGCCATGAAATGGTGTAGGGCACGATGTGAGCAACAGCAATGCTGTTAAAATTTAAATCTGTCAGAGGCCACGTTAATGTGGATCTGCTAAGCTCTTAGGCGCTTGTTTTGACCCCTTCCCCATTCAGAAACAAAGAGACTCAACAGTAATCCAAGCAGCTCATATCACTCAAAGCAAATCATCCCTGAAATGAGTTCAGTCAGGCGGAGGCCATGACTGCAACCTGCCTTTAGCCTCATCCCCAGCTCTCCATTGTCTTCCGCTTCATTGGCTCAGAGCCAGTAACCGAACAAAGCGGGAGGTGTGTGTATGTGTGTGTGTGTGTGTGTGGGGGGGGGAGGGGGAGGGCTTGCTTTTAGCCCCCCAAAAAGTCACACTTCAGGCTGTCTGCTGGTAAATGAAAAAAGAGGATTTAACGGGGTTACTACACACAACATAAGAGCCACCTCTGAGGAATCACACAGACAAACACAAGGCCATTGTGTAAAAGCTGGGACTAACTTTGTCAAATTGTTTTCCTGTCATCATACACATTGACTGCAGCTACAGAAAATGATTTCCCTCTAGACTCATGGCAAACTGGATTTTTAAAGGAGTCACAATTTTGATTTTAAATTGAAAATCAATTGAAATGAGCTTCCGATTACGACTATCAAAATCAAAAGAAGGATCTTCAATTCTCCACACCCGCCTACTTGGGCACTTCGGCAGGAAAAACAACAGATATGGCTGGTAGCATGCAGCTAACATTAGCGTACTAGTTGAATTTGAAGTTGAAGTTGAAATTTCTTTAATGTCTTTAATGTCCCAAAGGGGCAATGTGGTTCACAACAGGTAGCCAACACATACACATTCGCACAAAAACACATAAGAACACATCAGACAAATACGTACACACGCGGCTACTACTGTATGTCGCCACCGCAAGGCAGCTGCTCCTTGCCAGACACCATGGCTGCTGCCGGATCAGAGATGACAGAGAAACAACAGAACTAGTTAATACTCCTGATTCCCCGAAGTCGGGGTGACTTTACCTTCCCTGTGAGAGCGTTATGTAGACAAACACCGAAGGTAAAGCATGGGGGCTTTGACAGGATGTCCCCAGTAAGCACACATACATCGCCACAATGTCTTTAAAGCAACACCAAAGTAGAGCTTAGATCGGGCCCAAAATATCAAGCCCAACACTACCCGAGCCTGTGCACGTTGTGTCCGAGCCCGGCCCGACCCGACACATTAACTGTGATTATGAGCTCGAGCCCAATTTAAACCAGACAATTTTTTAATACGTGAGCCGTTAAAACTGACGTTCTCAACTATTCCGAGTTGTTTATTGTTTGTTTGTTAGTTTATTCAGACCAGAATGGATCGCAAATGGATCCGAATGAAACGTAAAAAGAACCTTGACCCGTCGCTCCCTCAGCTGAATAGTGAGGGTAACAGATCAAGGCAGCAACATAATCAAAGCCTTGGAACCATACAGGAGACTTTCTGGTCTCGATCACCTAATTAATACTGTCCTTCTCCACGGCACGGCCTGCATGCTGACACACTGGCCGACAACAGTGCTGCAGAGGGGGGAGACACGATGTAGCCCAGTTTACCTCACACTGAAGTCATTGCAGGACAGGACATACACCCAGAGCTACGGGAGAAGCTGGAGAGGCATATAGCTTTCTCCCCACAGAATAGGGCTAATAAAGTAATGATTAAAAAAACACAAATGCTTGATCAAGGGCCCGGCCAGGCCCGATCATTGTGGTGTAAAATGTTGGCCCGGCCCGGCCCGCCATTTCAATTCTGGATTTTACAGGAAGCCAATGCAGAGAAGCTAGTACAGGAGAAATATGATCTCTTTTCTTAGTTCTTGTGAGAACACGCTGCAGCATTCTGGATCAGCTGGAGAGTCTTAAGGGACTTATTTGAGCATCCTGATAGTAAGGAATTACAATAGTCCAGCCTGGAAGTAACAAATGCATGGACTAGTTTTTCAGCATCGTTTTGAGATAGGATGTTCATAATTATAGCAATGTTACGAAGATGAAAAAAGGCTGTTCTTAATGTTTGTTTTAAGTGGGCGTTAAAGGATATATCCTGATCAAAAATAACCCCTAGATTTCTGACAGAAGTGCTGGAGGCCAGGGCAATACCATCCAGAGTAGCTATATCTTTGGATAATGAGTTTCAGAGGTGTTTAGGGCCCAGCACAATCACTTCAGTTTTGTCTGAGGTTAACATCAGAATATTGTAGGTCATCCATGCTTTTATATCTTTGATGCATGCTTGGAACTAGAATTTGAGAGAAAAAAGCCGTCGGTTGAGCACCTTCAATGTTCTCTCTGAGTCCAACTATCCTTATATTGTTACGACATGCTCTGTTCTTCAGATTGATGAGCTTAGATTGTTGAGCTTAGCTTGTAGCCTAGCGTTCACCGCAGTTAGCTCGGCCTCCATGGTTTTCATGTCTTGGCTTGTGGTGTTGGCAAATGTCTCCAGTGACCAGAGACGCTGTTGGTGATCCAATATAGTAGTCTGGAAATTATCTAGCCTCGCCTCAAGTTTGGAAAACGCTGTGTTGAATTCGGCTTGGAAAGACTTGAGCTCAGTCAAAAGCGAGGCCTTGTGGTCGGCTAACATAGCTGGTCCACTTTCTTCGACTTGCTGGCCATCCTCTCATCGTGGCGTGGTGTTGCCGAATATAGTTAAATATAAATGGCTAGTTGCAGCACTTTGGATGGACTGTAAAGAAGGTTAAAACTGAAGAGGATGGGAGCAAAGGGAAATGCGACTTATTCCATCATGTCACACATCGGAAGTCAGCACCATTTTATCTTAATGTAATAAAAATATGTCAGCGTTTTTGAAGCATGTGGGAATTGGTGTTCATCTGACAAATAGAGATAGATTTTCCACATTCATTTAAAATCAAAATATCCATGCTGTAACTGTAATAATCTGTAGCCAGAATGTAACATTAACGTTAGGTCAGTTGCTGACTGGCTTTTGTTCCATAACGTTAACTTTATTTGGCTACACAGGCCAGTAGCTAACGTGAGGCTTAATTTAACGTTAACGTTACCCGATATCCCTGAACATTAGAGCCGCACCGCAGTCATACTCTGTTCATATCGGTTAGTTTTATTTTTTGCCTTAAATGAAACTGAAACCTCAACTGGGAACATAATAACATCTCCCCCTTTCATATCTATCCACTTTCAAATAGGAAGGGAAAAGCCCCAAAAAAATAATCTTTAAAAGAAAAAGGAAGGAGAAAAAAGAGAAACGTCACATTTTAACGTTAGTCATGTTTAGGGGATCAAATCACAGGCTATACCAAACTTCCATTGTGATGTTGAAGTTTATTATTACCCTGCTTATTACCAAAATGACACTGCAAAATTAAGTTTGGGACATTTTAGTAAGACAGTGTTTCGTTTCTGTAAAGTCGGCATGAAAACAATTGGTTTTAAAAACTGGGTTTCAGTGTGCCAACTGTCAGAAAACGTCAATACTGTAATTAAACGGTGCGAGTTTTTGTTGGCTAACATAGCCTTGAAAACACTATGATGAGCAGTGTCACCTGTTACATAATTTTCATACTGATATATCACTAACGTTAATTACTTAAAGAAAAAATAATTTACCTAACAAGCTAGTGTTAGCTTAATTTAGTGTCAGAACTTTATGTTTTACTTTTTGTTGAAGCTAAATTGACCATAAGCCTACGTAAAACTAATATTAGCTGTTTATAGTCGGCTTTAACAAGTACTAAACACATTGGATGGGAATATTGAATCACATTTGACTTTGAGATAAATACAGTTATCAATATCACAATATCATTGCTGTGTAGGTATAGATGATGTGGACAGGATTAAAAAAATCTATGGCCGAGTAAGAAAATGTTTTTGCCATGTATTTATCAAAAATATATTCTGACACATGAAATCATATCCATCTATCACACAACAGCTATTGTGTCAAACTTGCAGAGTTCATCTAACAGACTATTCAATTTGTGTGTGTGTGTGTGTGTGTGTGTGTGTGTGTGTGTGTGTGTGTGTGTGTGTGTGCGTGTGTGTGCCTGTGTGTGTGAGAGAGAGACTTTATAATCAACACTGCTCCAAGTATACCACATGCACCATAAATGACAATTTACACATGTGCACCATCAATGTACACTTTATTATGCAATATCAATAACTCCTTTGTGCAATACTGTGAATACCATGTAATCAATCTTTGGGTCTATCCTTAATTTTTTTTAACACTGTTTACGTTTTCATTATATTTAGCATTTTTATTGTTGCTTTTGTCATTACAATAACCCTTAGGTGCAGTATCACTGAACATATCCAAACTGTAGGACTGATTAAGGATCTTTTGTTATTTTAAATTTAAATTTGTATTTTTCAAAACTCTCATTTGCCATGATGACTAAGATATATTCAAACAGATGACAAAGTGACAGTTGGTAAACATGTAAATATACAATGAACTGTTAAAAGTGTAAGAAAACCTGGTTAACTAATCCGAAGTCAAGATAATAAAAACATTGCTTACAATCTTCATGAACGTGCATACAAGTGTATACTTTTTATGTTAGTTTATGTACCTCTTACCTATTTCTGTTGTACTGCTGCAACAACCAAATTCCCTAACTGGGGATAACTAAAGGTGTATTTTGTACAACATTGACAACAACAATTGTTGTGTCCAGCATTTGAGCTACCATGTGGCAACTGCACAGGCAGCAGCGCCCCCTACGGACCAAATGGCCCAACAGCTCTGTTATATTGAAAGGCTGACACTTGGGGCTTGTAAACTGTAAAATTTGGCTTGCCATATTCTACTCAATGAAAACGGTCTTTTATTCAGATTTGCAAAAAACAACTTACTTTACAATGATTATTCTACCACTACTTAAAAAACAACGGGAGAAGAAACAAAAAAAAACGTGCATGTATAAAAAGATACCTCTACGAATAACGTACATAATCCAAATATTTTGTTCTTGCCGCACCAGCACTGAGGAATCCAGCTTTCCTGGTGCTTCCTGAGTCCGAAGCTGAGAGGACCACCAAGGACCACCAAGACTGGAGTAGAGACTGGCAGGGACAGGCTTTTTGAAATAATTGACATTATGATGGACACCGGACAATATGATGAGTAGTACTTGAATTTGTTAAGTAGTAGTAGCAGTGTAAGAATTAGTTATTGTTGTCCAACATGTACACACTGCTGTTGTGAAGCAGGGATACACAGCTCCGTGAAGTACCCTTCTGCCATCTAGTGGCTCTTTTTGTGGCATTGCTGTCACTGCTGAAAAAAAAAAATGTTTTAATCGGAAAATCGAATCGTGGATTTGGAGAAACTATTTGTATGCCAAAAAGTCAATATTTCCCCCAGAAATCCATATTGTCATTGGTGAAAAAAATATTCGGATCAGGGTTTACGCTAGACTTTTTTTGATGGCAATATGATGTTTTTTATTACATGGCTTGGCTGAATACTTGATTCTGATTGGTCAATCGCTCTGATTCTGCAGTCTGCTATTGTTGTATAACAGACCGTTGCTAAAATGTTTCCATGGTTGGAGTTTTGATCATAGACTCTGGCAGACCATTTTTAAATCAATAAAATCGTTTTTAAATTGATATTTGTGCTCATACGGAGCTCATACCGCTGATCAGCGGATCACAAACAAAGAGAGAGGGCCCAGTAGACGCTGGACAGGGGACACGGAGTAGCAGTGTCTGGACGGCAGTAGAGTATGGCGAGTGGATAGTGTCGTTCAAAGGATACCCAGGAGAAGGAGCAGGCTACCCTCCCTGTGGTCGCCAAACCGTGTGGATTTTTGAATTGATTTAATAGGGATTGCAGACGAGAGACAAGCGGCAACTAGGCGGCGATTGCACGTAAAAGCTGGTACACACCAATCAGACGGCCGACCCTCGGCAGTAAAGCCAGTCGAAATGATCAGTCGGGTCCCCGAGGTCCAAAAAACTGCCTCGGAACACGCTGAGGCGACACCGACTTGAGAAACGTAATACGTCTCCATAGCAGCAGGCGGTGCTACTCTGTATTGTTGCCCAAGAAATGAAAACCGGCCGCTGACTGGACGAACGCGTCACATGGGTTTGTTTTCTCCAGAAATTCAAAGCCGATTTTCGGCCCTGTGTGTCCCGGGCTTTAGAAACATTTTCCGACGGCGACGTGGCGACGGCGTGTAAAATATAGACAAATGTACGCCTACTAAAGACATCTAAACTAAGTACGTCGTCAGTGTGACTGTTCCCCTAACTTTATTGATCACTAGAGTACAGTACATGCTATATTCTCATTGTTTAGATTCACATTTTGCTAGTGTTCTTTTGCTTACTTTCTGGTGCTTATGTGTTACTAATCATAAGTATCAAAATGATGAATGAACACTCGGAATGTTTTTTTCGGAATGTCTCTATGGCAATAAGAGACAGATGCATTAGCTACCTTATCTCAGCCGTCCAAACAACAATCATAAATAAAATAGCAATTTGGCATATTTAAACAAAATCAACAACAATCATCAACTGTTTTATGCCTTAGGACTTTAACGAAGGTATAGTCACAAGATATATGATCAAAATTATAAAAATAACAACTTATATAGCTGGGGAGCTAGCTAGCCTTAGTGACAGTTGTCAGTTGTGTCCACTTGTTACCAAAATGAACATCAATTCACTCAAAAAATACAAACAAATCACCTATTATTAAGGATATTTTACTAACGTTAAAACAAATATGAAGGTGCTTGAGTGATTAACCCATTACAGAATAAATAAATCAGTGATTTGGCTGGTCTTCATAGCTTTGCTGGGGTTATGCCAACTAGCTAAAGAACGGAGCGCCAGCCCACACAGTGAGATCGTGGTGCCTTTGACTCGAATCTGAGCTTTTTTTTAATTGGGGGTATCTGTAGCCTGGTTGACACCAGACCCTTCTCAGTTGTAACTAAGAGTGGGTCTGGCCAAGGTTCATTCACAGCCCATTTCCAAAGGACGCCGCTCAAATGCCTCTGGGAGCAATTGGATAGTCATAGAAATCATGGCATAGAAATCTGGCAAAATGTCTTTGACCCACTCTTTGCACACTGTCTTGAGGTCTAAAACAACACCTTTGTCCATACACCAGTCATCAAAGCACTTGAAAGCCCATTTTGTTTGCTTAAAAGTATAATATGTAATATTTTTGCATTAAAATGTCTAAAAACAACTATAGGCTACATATGTTATATATTTTGTTGAGTTGTGTACTTACACTCCCAAATGTTTCCAACAATGTTTAAACTCAGAGAAATCTGAAATTGTATTTCAATGACACAGAACATTTCATTTAGTCGCCTGTCAGTGGCGTCATGTAACCTTTGACCCCTCTGGTATCTCTAACTTCCGTCTAAACACGGGAACCCAGATGATACCTTCACAGCATAATTTTTCATTGATTACATGCCATTTTGCAAGACAGTAATACAGCAGAGACCTAATTTATTGATATATTCAATATTGATTGATCCAGCTTAAAGGTGCAATATGTAATACTGACAGCTAGTGTTTAAAATAGTTACTGCAGCACAAATTCAAAATACTGGAGAGAGTCGTCTCCCCCGCCCCCTCCTCCCCAGACTCCAAGTTCACGGAGGTTGCCAGGCTGAGACCGCCGCATCCAACATCTCACATAGCCAGACATTTCTCCACAGCCCAGCGGAGTAGCTAACGGTAGATAAAAGGTCATAAAAGCCCGTGCTCACGCAGAGCTCTGTACCCAACTCACAGACACACTTCCTCGGCTTAGAATTACGTTAGGAAATGCTAAAAATACCAGTACCTCGCCGTCCTCTCCACCCGACTGAACACACTTCATTGGCTTAGAATTACGGTAGCAACCGTTAACAACACAACAATGGCAATTGGTCCCCCCTTTTCAAGACTCATTTTTGGAAAAATACTTTTTGAAGACCAAATCTTGTTTTTATAAAGAAAATTATTTTATTTGAAAATAATTCTAATAAAAAACAAATTGAATAAAACAAGGTAGGCTGTTAAAAAATACAACTTTCAATATCTTTTTAGATAAAAGTGTCACATTTAAATTAATGGTAAATATTTCTAAGGCCTTCAGCTGATTGACTGCTCAGGGCCGTTGAGTAACGTTACAACAAACCCCTTCCCACTGATGTGAAGTATATTGTTATATTGTGGTTTAAGCTGCTGGCTAATGTTAGCTTGCATGCTCGCCAACTGGTCAGCTAACAATACAAATCAAATAAAAAATTTTTTTAAAAACTCTATAGCTTTGCATGTCGTGTAGCAGGTGGATTTTTTTCTGGGAATGGGCAGTCCTCAATCCACTCCTCCATCGTCAGGCCACCCAGGAGATCAAAGTTCATGTTGAATATTCCCATTTTGTAGCGTCTTTTAGGCCTACTATCTAACTTTGTTAGGCTACTTTGTATTAGTTCAAGGAATTAAAATCATAGCCATTGTATGTGGTTATTATATAATGGCTATAAAGCAAACAGATTGCTTGATTTGTGCACCCTTTTTTTATAATGTATAATATTCCATTATATTTTTATATTTTGAATTATCACCTGCCTCCTGAAATTTTCCTTCATAAAAATGAAGACGTTTCCACCATAAATGTGTGCATAAAAATGTAACACAATGCAGGAAATTAAGTGTTTGATCCTCAAAATTTGATATTACCTAATGATAACATAATAATAATAATAATAATAATAATAACACTATATTAAAACCCTATCAACGTCACTGCATGTTTCTCCCAAATGACAGATTTTTAGGCACAGCTGCCGTAAATGGGTAAAAAATCTCCCCGGGTGAGCATGCCCCCAGACCTTCCTAGACTGGGCCGGGCCCCGAATGTTTACAATATCTGGCACTGTCCGTGGTAAGGTCTGAAGTATGTAGTTGCAGTGTGAGGGACGTAGTCTCCAGCGGCTGTCCTTTCCCAGATCTAATCAATTTCCTCTTTTCAACGGCAATGACATCCTTCTGTTGAGACCTAATGCAACAGTCAATTTGGTAATGATAAAATAACACATTTTCTTTTCAATTCTATATAATCTGATAAATATTGGAAACACATCCAAACCACATTTTAAAACCTGCTCTTCTGCCTGGCTCTCTTCCTCTTCATCTGCTGACAGCTCAATATGTGGGCTTCTCCCTCAATATGTCGTAATTAAATCTTTTCTGTCCACAGTATAAAATCAATAACAAATGGGTCATTCTGTCTGCAAAACCAGTGTAAAATAAGATTAGAATGGCTTCCTATAATAGTTTTCTAATCCGTAAGACCACCCAAATATCCACTAGATGGCAGCAAAAGACCGTGAAGGAAATTAAGTCAAAGGGCAACAGGAACATGTAGCCTCTAAAAACACCTAGTTACAGGATTAATGTTAGGGTGTTTTTAGATATAGTCCTCTTTAAATGAACCAAACTTATTCTTTTAAACTGTTCTTATAAAGTGCACCAAAAAGGAACTTTTTTTTTCGTTCACATTGTCAGTTTACTTGAAAGAGGGCTCAGTCATCTTTCTGGTCCACTTCAGCTCTGATGCAGCCTCAGAGATGACTTCGTTTGGAGCTGTCATCACTACAGTGTGCACTTTTCACCTCAAATTCAACCAACTTGCCATCAGTGGTGAAATAAAAAAAGTGCAACTGCATGTTTACCAAATTAACCAAAAATGTTTTAAGTACTGCTAAATCTACACTGATTGACTGAAATAGCTGACATACTGATTCAAATATTAATTCTCAGATACAAAAGACCTTATCCTGAAGGCAACACAAAGAAAGAGGGATGGTGAGGTGGCTGTCTGTATGTAGTCCGTTTATTTTAGTTTGCCACAAATCTTATTTCTTGTAAACTTAACTGGTTGCTGAGACTAACCAGCCTCTTTTCTCTCTACCAGTGTTAGACTTAATCCACATTGCTAATATTTACTTAAATGACTCATCAGACTACACATGACTAACTGTTTCAGAACTATGGACAGCGCTGTTTGTTGTGTGTAGGAGTCGCGTGTGTGTGTGTGTGTGTGTGTGTGTGTGTGTGTGTGTGTGTGTGTGTGTGTGTGTGTGTGTGTGTCTTGGTCCTGGCTGTGTGTGGTGTATTTGGCTTTCCCCTGACTCTTCTGTAAATATAAACTACTTTATGAGAGCTGGTGATGATTGTGTAAACCTGTTAGCTGGTATTTGAAATACGTGCGATAGGCTAATCCTTGTTTTATGGGTAACATGACACAAATCAATCTCTCTTACTCTCTCACCCACTCACAGAGTTGACATTATATATTTAATTTCTAACAAATGAAATCAAGGCACACTTGCTTTTAATAACGACATCTTGTGAAAAAAGTTGCATTACAGCTCCAGTGGAGCTGCTCAGTGGCCAGCAGATCAGGCTGAGGTCGGACTGGGCAGCCTCCAGGTATGAATGTGGAACTGTGTGAATGTGACAGGTCGTCAGTAGTATAAAGATGGCGGTTTTGCGCGTGCATGTGTGACGTCATCTCACACGCACACGCAAACCTGCCATGCCAACTGATGATATGAGCGTGCGTGATGACGTCGCGGTCGAACGTCGTTACTCGCGATCGCCATCTAGTGGCCGAATATGTTAGTGCATCTAATCGTCGAAGCTGCGCACGCATCTAGCGGATGTGATGACGTCGCGGTCGAACGTCGTTACTCGCGATCGCCATCTAGTGGCCGAATATGTTAGTGCATCTAATCGTCGAAGCTGCGCACGCATCTAGCGGATGTGATGACGTCGCGGTCGAACGTCGGCACCCCGCGAGCGCCATCTAGTGGCCGAATATGTTAGTGCATCTACTCGAAGCTGCGCCGCGCATCTAAGCGGATGTGATGACGTCGGTGTCGCCGGTGCGTCATGGTTTACGGTGGGGTGAGGCATCATTTACATTTTTGTAAAAAAAAGGTGTTAATACGTCTGATAGACCAATGGTTAGCTGTTAAGAATGGGTTTGCTATTGGTTTGATTTTAAAAACGCCCTACAGGGTGGGGTTTGTGGTGTTTAAAACCCCTTGTTTCAAGGCTGTCTGCTCACTTTTTTTATCCACCATTTTTAGCTGTTCTGCTAGCTCGCTTGCTGCCTCGTTTTCTCAGACTTCCTCAAAGTACTCTGGAGTTTTCACTTTTTTAATTCTTTTTTTTGGGGAAAAGCAAAGAGGAATCGTTTTTCAGCCATGGCTTTCCCCGCATTTGGACAACAATCTGGATCATCTTTTGTTGAAGAAGGTGAGACATCTAGAACAGGAGCCACTACATTTGGTATGCGCCTAACCCGCCAAAAAGAGCTATGGGGATGCGGTGAGACTGATACTGGAACAACATGCAGTTTGAGTCAGGCCCCTCGAAAGAAGCGATTCCGTTCGGAGATCTTTCCTACAAGCATGACTGAGCCATGTACATCTGATCTGGAATATGTCGGTGTCAATGGATACCGTTATTCAATTCAATACAGTGCAGGATACGTAACATTAGCTGTTTACACTAGTGTTGCTGTAGAACTATCTAGCAAAGCCAAAACAGCCTGTACAATTTCTGTGAAAGACTGGGGCCTTTTTCGTGATGTTGTCTCTCTGGACCTTGATAATCCTGGCTTGCCTGAGCTGGTGTATGTGTCTCAATGGGACAGTCGTGATGGCTCTAGTATCTATCGTGTGGAAGCAGACCGTTTCACTAGGCCTGCAGAGGATTTTATTTTCCTTAAGTATGCAGTGAAAGGGAGAAGTTAGTTGCTACCCGCGGTCATGAAGAATGGAAGTTAAAACCGTATCCTGTATCTAACGAGGAATACAACAAATGGTTTAAAATGTGTTCTTTATACAATGGTGTGACTGGGAGATTTTGAAGAAACAGTTTGACACCATCGACTATGTCATCAGAAGAGACAAAATAAGGAGTTCTTATGAGAACATAAGAAAAGATTGATATTTGGGGACACTGACCAACAGTCTCTGCCCATGCCCCGGAACCTATACAAACCTAAAATCATCAGACACAAAGACTAGCAAAAGGTGGGTCTAATTTGTATATGCTAATTATTTGCCAAAATAGTTAAAATGCTTTTCTTTTCTTTCTTTTTTCATGCTACTGTGATTGTAATGTGTTATTTTTTTTCTTCCCAGAGGATCTGGAGTGGTTTCATTCCAACCCCTCAGGTACTCCTCCTAACACCCTGGTCTATTTGCACCCCTAACGGCATCCGGATCTCCTCAACCCCTTTCATCATTGTCATCATCGCCACCTCTATCGCCGAACACTTCCTGCCGCCCCCACCTACACCTCCTCTGCCACCATCTCTATTGTTTGGGGCACTTCCCCTCAGACATGTGCATATCAAGCTATACCCTCAACAACTGCTGTATTACAACAGGGAGGTGTTGCTGATTGCCGGACACAGGGGCGAGAAGGCCTGATCAGACTGATGGTGTGTTGTCATCTGTTTTATAGTTAGCGTTACAGCCAGCTTCTCTACATCTTCTTAACATAGTTCTTTCAAGTATTTGGAAGAGCTTTGTTCGGGTGTCAGATCAATCATCCAAGCCAGAAACAGCATGCCTGTTTACAGGGGCTACCAGAACACTTCTACACTGTCCACTTTGAACAGCTTATGAAAAGACTACTGACTGATAAATTCATTGGTGTCGTACAACGTTTTCTGTCCTTGAAACATCTCCGGCTGATGAGGGTAGAATCAGGGGTATCTGAAACAGTTTTGTACGAAGTTGAAAACGTCTGAAGATGTTACGACTAAAAATCAGTGCTATGTATGACTCTATGATAGGGAATGATCTTGTCAAAATAGCCGAAATTAGAGAGTTGGTGACTATTGGAGAGATTTATATGCTAGAAAAAACTAACAGGGTGAAAATATGGGGAATTGTTTATGTGTAATGTATAACCATATCAGTGAGCGATACCACGTATCGCATTTATCTATTATTTTAGATCAAGCCATTGCTAATAATGTGAACGATGTTGAAAAATACCAATGTAAGAGTGTCGATGTAGATCGTTACAGTTGTGAGTAGGTTAGAAAAACTGATGGTGATTGTAAGAAGACAACATAGCACCCCTCCTTGGGAGGGATCTGTTGCAGATGTTATTATCAATGTTAATGACACGCGTGAGCATAGTGGAAACATTTTGTGATGTCATAGCCAACATTACCGCGTAATTTTAAGATGCTGAAAGTTTATCACCTGCTTACTATGTATACAATGCTTGTAGACACCGTGAGTTTGTATGTGCAAGAAAAACAGTATACCGATGTCTTACAGGATTTGCAAAAACTGCATATATTCATAATCAGTAAAAGCAATGTATCCGTATTAGCCAATATGCTATCTATGATAGAATAGGTTTCACTGTCTTCATAACTGTCATATGTAGGACTGTGTGAGTGTGTTTTGTAAAAATAAAAGAATGACATAACTCTAATGTGTTCACTTGTGTTTTAAATGAATCATGGAGAAGGTTATGCACAAAATATACTATGATCCGTCCAACCCAGGAGGGTTAGGAGGTGTACAGAGGCTCCGTGATTCCGTCAAAGAATGTACCGGCTTGTCTCCAACTATCCCCACGGTTAAAAAGTTTCTGCTGAGGCAGGATGCATATACACTGCACGCCCCTGCATTGAAACACTTCCCAAGAAACAGAGTGATTGTTAATGGTATCGATAAGCAATTTCAGGCTGATTTGGTCGATATGTCTGAATATTCAACGGAAAAACGATAATGTGCAGTATTTATTGACATGTATTGATGTGTTTTCTAAATATGCCTGGGTAATATGTCTTAAAACAAATCGGGGCCTAAGCGTGACAAGTGCCTTTAAGGAAATATTGGAACAAGGACGCATACCCCAGAAGCTTCAAACAGACTCTGGAAAAGAATTTTATAATAAGGGTTTTCAAAAATTATGACACAATATAAAATTCACCATTTTTCCCACATCGAACGAAACAAAAGCAAGTGTTGTTGAGCGTTTCAATAGGACTTTCAAAACCAGAATGTGGAGATATTTAACGGCTGTTAACTTCGGCCGCTATATTGAGGTAGTACAAGATATGGTTGCTGCTTACAACTCTGCATACCATAGGTCAATAAAAATGGCTCCGTCCTCCGTTATGTAAAGACAATGAGAAAACTGTCTTTAACACTCTGTACAAACTGAAACCACATGGAACAGTGCTGTTTAAATTTCAGATGGGGGACACCGTTAGGATATCAAAGCACAGAGGCGTTTTTCAGTAAAGGTTCTGAACAGACGTTTACAGATGGGTTTTTACAATATCAAAACGTATAGGTAGAACTCCTCCCTGTTTATATACTGAAAGACAATAGTGGGGAGCCGGTGACAGGTACCTTTACGAAGCCGAGTTACAGTCTGTAATTGTAGACCAAAACAAAGTGTTTAAAATTGAGAAAGTGCTGGCTCGAAGAAAACAGGACGTAAAAAGCTGTACTTGTGGAAATGGTTAGGATGGCCTCAGAAATTCAATTCATGGCTCTCTTGAAAAGACATAGTTGATGTAAGATAAAAGCTGTACCAGTCAATATTAGTCATTGTGTTTTGTTAGTGAAAGGTATTGGAGCTATGAATAAGAACGGATTTTTGTTACGCTGCCTAGTAATGCCTCACAATTAGTTTATCCAAATAATAAGATTTGGCAATTCAGAACAAAACCGCTAAACCACTCATATTACAAGAGCCGTAATGAAGTTGGTCTTATTGAAATTCAATACCCCAGGGTCTGGAATAGTTTCACTGAGAATGATGCCAAGGTTGATTTCATCGACACGCGAAAATGTTCAACAAGCTAAGGCTAACAGTTGGTTCTTATAATACGATCGGCAGCATTGTTAAAAGAATATAATATGAAATGTGCTGCAACCCAACCCTCAGCCCACATAACTATGACACACAATCCTATCACTAATAAGATTCTTTTCGCGGAGACGGTTGGAATATTGTGTTTAAGGAGGTGCTGGCCGAAATTCTTGGGTTCATTCCAGACTCTGTGTTCGGAATTCACATTGGCCCTCATTTAAAATGTGCAGCTCCACACCGGCAGACATTCATGGGGGTCGTTATAATATATTTATTTATAGTGACATTGTGGACTACCAGCTAGTCGGTGATAGTCATGTACCCCTACTCCGTTTGTATAAATATCTCTGATGAGAGAAAACGTGTGCCCACTCTAAGTTACCGACAGTCCTCACTACACATCGTTGGCTAGGTATTGACTGATATTCAAATAGAACTACGAGACGATCAGAACCAACACATCCCTTTCTCATACGGAAAAGTAATTGTCAAACTACATTTTCCAAATGCGGGGAAAGCCATGGCTGAAAAACGATTCCTCTTTGCTTTTTCCCACACGAATTTAACAAGCGAGAGAATGAGAATTATATTGGTCCGTATCCTGCACCAGCTCTATATGGTTATGATGCTATGAGTGACGCCTCTAAGAAAACGTTCATGGAGTGGTACGTTACGGTCCGCGACACACCTTTTTGACTTTCGAAAAGAGCTGCTCAGCTATTGTGTTAACGATGTAACGGTTTTGATTAAAGCATGCAAAGTTGCAGAGAGGCCTTCCACGGAGTGCACAGGCCTAGACCCGTTGCATACGCTACATTGGCCTCCTCATGTATGGGTGTATTTAAAACGTTGTTCCTCCCCAAAGATTCTGTTGCTCTGACATACGAAGGGGCCTACCTTAGGCAAAACAAGACATGTTCTGATGTTTCAATACAGTGGCTTGAGTAATGTACCAGACAGAGAGGGCCTTGACATACAGCACGCTCTGAACAGAGGTGAAAAGTCATTTGGTCAGTTCTTTGTAGATGGCTATTGTGAAGACACACACGTGTTATGAATTTAATGGCTGCTTCTTTCACGGCTGTGATAAGTGCTATCGTCAGGGTGAAATCAATCCTCTCACCAAAAACAAAAAAACACAGGGGTGAACTGCTATCGAGTTCCATAACAGAGTGTCTGCTCTAAAAATAAGCATCAGCTGAAAGTTGTGGTGATGTGGAATGTGATTGGAGACAGGCTGTGGACAATGACCCAGACGTTAAGGAGTTCATGTTAACATATGAAAAGCCAGGGGGGCTCTCAATCCGCGAGAATCCCTCTTTGGAGGCCGCACAAATGCAATGAAACTGTACCACAAGGTAGAAAATGATGAAAAGATCAGATACTATGATTTCACAAGTTTGTACCCAACTGTTCAGTCTAAAAGAGATTATCCAATAGGACACCCCCAAATAATACACAAGGATTTTGATGACATAAACAAATGCACTTTGGCATTGTAAAATGTACAGTTGCACCCCCCCTAGAGGCCTGTATCACCCTGTGTTCCCCTACCACTGTAACGGTAAACTGATGTTCCCCCTATGCTGCGGGCGTGGCGTGAGATGAATCAAACAACACCATGCACACATAGCGATCAAGAGAGGTTGTTGTCTGGGGTTTGGGTGACGTTTGAATTACAGAAAGCCATAGAGAATGGGTATAAGATTGTTTCCATTGCTGAAGTTTGGCATTTCCCAGAAAAAAACTGATCAGCTTTTAAAGCCTATGTTTAAAACATTTCTTAAAAGAATCAAACGTAAGCAAGAAGCTTCAGGATACCCCGAGCATATCAAAACGGGAAGACCAAAACAAAAGTACATAGATGACTATTATGCACACGAAGGCATTCGGTCTTGATCCGACCAAGATATGTTTTAACAAAGCTGTCAGGCATACAAATAAATTGCTTCTGAATAGTCTTTTGCGGGCAAATTTGCCGTGCGTAGCAACATGACTACTGCTGAGCTCATAACCGATCCATCCCGCTTCACACAGCTCATGTTCAGCGACACGTTTTGATGTTCGCCAGTTCTCATTCATCTCACCAGAAGTAGCGATTGTCCAATGGCGATACACAGAGGGGTGCTGATCCAGAGTAAAAGATGTGAATGTTTTATAGGGGTTCATGACCACAGCCTATGCCCGCATGGAGCTATATGATTTGTTGGATAAACTGCAGGACATTATTTTATATGTTGACACTGACAGCATTCTGTTCACAAGCAGGAGACGGGTAGTGGATCCACCTCTAGGTCCTTACCTTGGCGAATTTAACGGATGAACTAAATGCGCCCAAGTCTGTGGGGCTCTCCGAAAAGATTATATAACTGGGTTTGTTTCGGGGGTCCTAAATGCTATGCTTATAGGACCGCTCAAGGAAATACACAGGTTAAATCAAAGGTTGTAACCCTCAATGCCACAAATGCCAAAGTGGTTACACATGAATCGTTAATTGGGCTTTGTTCAATCCTTTGTGACCAACGGCCCGCAGCCTCCTAACCATCTCGACCACAACTGCCTTATCAATAACCGCAGCACAAAACAGTTCCATCTCAAAACGACACACTCACCAGGAAAGTACAGGTCGTTTACAATAAAATACGCGTGCTCCAAGACTATACAACTGTACCTTATGGCTACTAGGGATGTTTCAGGATTTGATGGTAGCTTCAACACCCTCTCCAGCCTTGTTATCAGTTGGTCCCTCTAATTGTGGAAAACATACTTTGTCAAAGACATTATTGAAAAACATGTTCTTATTTCACAAAAATCGATAACATTGTATACATCTATTCATGCTGGCAACCAATATACGATCAATTACTTAAAACGTTGAATATAAACTTTTGTACAAAGGTCTCCCGAATCGTTCTATGACGAAACACTCTTGCCTACTACTAAGAATAATTTGCTCATTATAGACGATTTAATGAATCAGCCAGTGTGATAATTTGAAGTTCAAAAGTTTTCACCCAGTATGTCCATCATAGACGTCTTAGTTGTATATATCTAGTGCAGAATCTGTTTATTCAAAGGTAAAGAAGCTAGTTGCATTTTAATCAGTTTGAATACAAACTATATGATTATTTTCAAAAATGCTAGAGATCAACATCAGATAAGCTTACTGGCACGTCAAATGTTCCCCGGTAATAGTAAATATTTTTTAGAAGTTTTTAACAATGCAACTAGTTACACCTTTGGCTATCTATTGATAGATTATAAAACCACACCCCCCCGATATTTAAGACTCAGAACCGCTCTGATATCCCCACAGCAGGTTGTATACGTTCCTAGAAAAAAGGTGTAATAATGTCAAACCGAATGGAGAGGACCTTACATTGTTAGACATGTGATACATAAGGCACTCCCCGCAGGCGTAGGTGTCATTGTGAGCAACGCTAGTCCAGACTTTATTAATGCCCCTTTGTGATATACTTTGAATGTCTTACAAGGGCGATACATACCGTTGAATCTAATATTCAAGTACAAGCTGTTCAAAGAAAAAAGAAGAAAGTTATTAGACTGATAGCTGATAAAAAGTTAAACATTTAAAAAAAAAAAAAATAAATCAATCAAACAGGAGGGTTTCTACTGCCTCTACTGGGGGCTACTATCCCATTCATAGTAAGTCTTATCAACAGGAGTTGAGATGGAACACACTCAGAAAATGTTTTTGGTTCCACAAAATCAATTAGGCAGCATTACAGCATCCTCAAACATCGGACTCCTCAAATGTATCTCTCGTCAGTCTGTACAATAAGGTGAATTGGACCGAGCCATGAGTGATATATATTGAAACAGCAGGACATTGATGTATATGAAAAAAGCTAAAAGATATTCAAGTATTCTACAGAGGTACCTGGTCATGATAAAACAGGGTGAACGCGAGAAACGGTGATTACATTATCAATGCCTGAAGTTGATTCAAAGGATTCAAAAGATGAAGGAAAAGAAAATATGTTAAAAACAGAAGTGTTGAAACATATGCCTATAAGAAACAAAAAGAAATGCGGAATACATATTGGCTTCATATCCCGACACAATGACCAGATATCTTGGACAGATCAAGGGGAAATAGCTTGTTGGAAATAAGAATGTGCTAGAGTAGTCATCTGTATGATCTGCTGAAAAAGTGTCACAGCCCATAATAATGTTGCAGACGGCTCTATGAACCAAAAGGGTGGAACATATATTTTTAAAAACGTTAAAGCTAGTTTAAATGTGCCAATATCCGTAATCCCAAACACAAGGACACCCGTTTGTATTGAGGCTTTTAAACAGATACATCATCTAAGAAGTCCATAACGCATACATGATGGCTTACGTATCCCCAAAGACCTCCTAGAGCATTAAGAATGGCCCCTGTATTTAATACACAAACGGCATCTGATTTACGGCACTTAACTAGTTCTTTCTAGAACCCTAGTATTACACCATCCATTACTAAGACCCTAGTTGGGCTAGTTTTTAATCTTTTTCTATTATTACACCTAATTTTTTTATATTCTACTTTTTTAAACCCTATTTTTATTATTTTTTATTATACACACTAATTTTTATATTTTACTTTTAAACCTATTTTTTATTATTATTTTCTATTGAGATGTGTTTTCTATTGAGGTGTGTTTTCTTTATTCAACTATGCGAAAAGTCAGTGCTTGTATGTAAACTGGTGACATTAAATGAATGTTTTACATAAATTTATTTTTATTTTTTAAATCTGTTTTATTATTATTTTCCTATTATTCAGGTGTTTTTTCTTTATTCAACTATTGTAGAAAATGCTTGTGTTGTTGTATGTTAACTTGTGACATACATTTTATATTTTTTATTAAATTTTTTTCTCCCCCATTGAGTGGGTAATTTCTTTTAGGACACTGAAATGCTGTGTTTGGCGTAGCACAACTTGACATTAAATGAATGTTTTACATTAATTTTATCTATGTTAAATGCATTTTTCCTGTATAATTTGTTTTTAAAAAAATAAAAAGGAATGCAAAAATTGAGACATCGTAAAGACATGTATATTCCACATTCTTTATTTTTTTGAAAAAACATCATTCTCATTTTACACAATTTTTTTACACCTATAGGTATGCACGCACATTGTTACACATTTAAATTTTCCGATCATGACACACATCGGATGTATTCTGCTAACAAAATGACTATAACCATTGTAGGTGCATACAAGATTGGCCCCATACATGCTCAATACTTTTTGTAAGGAATCTTTTTCTGAATGTGACATAAAAAAAGAAAACACAGTGCTGTCCACATGTTGTAGACCACAATTATTTTTGAACTTGTTTGTTGAATGGCACATCTCCACACTGGTTTTTAAAGGAAATTGCTATTTCTCCGAGGAAAAAAAGGTGGTGGATGTCCAAAGCTATCAAAGAACAAACCATGCCTTGTTCTCTGTAATTAAATACCTAGCCAGTGTTCACCGGCATATTACTGGGTTGTGTATTTACAACTAACATATGGCGGGTAATTTACAAGACTACGGTTCTTTGGGAGATGATCACATGGATACTTCTAAGAAATTTGTGTCTCTATTCATTCTTGCTACTGTAGTACGGCTAGTTATTCTACTCGTATTC